>NC_142807.1:26170274-26300363 GCF_049724085.1 Artemia sp. Qi Xiang Cuo | reverse complement strand
AATCCTTCCAGAGATTGAACCAAAATTTGGCTTTGAGGCAAGAAGCAACAAGATCAGGGTTTAAGATCAGCCTGAAATAATACCCTCATGGATTTTCTGAAGTTGGAAAGCTTTTGATTTCCAATAAAAGACTGAGCATGACTGATTTTGGCTACATAAACATCCAGGCTAAGTCTCATGTCATATTCTGACAATGTAATTGGATCTTTCCAAAAGATAGACGGCAGCCCAAACTATACTCAGAATACAACACATAGAAGAGGAAAACATATCAAAATTGAAATAGAATATTACTTCAGTCTAGAAACACTACATTGATATTTTACTTAGCAAATATCTAGAAGCAGATGAATTGATTCTAGGTTAATCACTACCGGTTCTTTGACCAGGAGGACTTACATAATTATTCTGTTCTTTGAAACCGTGGAGTTGGAAAGAAGATGTAATAAGGAGATGGTCAGAAATAGTCCCCACCAATTCAGTAGCAAGATTAAGGGATACAGTGGCATGATTTAGATGAGAAGTTCAAGCAGAATTTGATGCTAAGGTTTCTGTCTTGGGACATTAATGGAACATACTTGAATAAATTACCAGTGCTAAATGATCTATTTCTAGATATTCTGCTATTTTGATTAAGGAAAGTATTATATCTGAGAACAGTATGAGTTGTTTTAAATTAAAAAGTGCTTCCTTATTATATATGATTATTAAGATGTTATGAAGGAAGGATCGTGTTGTTCGAGATTGAATATTGATATTAGTATATAACAACAAATATTGATAGCGAATATCGAAACGTAAATATCGATATCGAAAAAGATTTTATTTCGACTTTTTTTTGTAGCTACCGGTGAACATCCAGCAAAAACGATCCAACGGAGACAATTGTTTTGCAAATGGTTGAGAAGAAGAAAAATGTTTTCAATTCATTGACTCATCTATGCTGATAAACAGCATGCACAGATGGACCCAGAAATTGGCATAGCCTTTTCGCAAACTATGTTTAATGAGGACTCTCAAATGTTGCAAAGAATCCCCAAAAGGCTTGACTAGATGAAATACTTTCTAGGCTTATACTCCTTCTTCAAATCACGTTCGTCATGATTGCCACATACTTCAATTCGCGTTTCAAAAAATTATATATTACCCCTAGCGATCTTCTCCAAGTTGAAGGTATAATAGCAAGAGACATGGATTTGGCCTTTCTGGAATCTGTATCAACGGATGCAAGTGCCATGACAGACCCTGCAATTAAGCCGCTACAAAATCAAGGCAGTTTGTGGGGATAACATGACGAAGATCCAATAGTCAATGCAAGGCAAGCTTCATCAGCAGTTGCATCTGTCAGAGCTTTCCAGATTTTCAGTATGGACTCTTTGGTTCCAAGAAAATCTGATCCACTCAAGTCATGGAAGTCTTGTAATATGGGTCTCAGAGATACATACATACATTTGTCGTAAAATTAATGTCTATATTGCCAACAATGCCCTTTCTGAGAGTGGATTCCAAGCCTGATCATTTAATAATATTGTTCGTGGCACCAAACTGTAAACAGGGAGCAGCTCGGCCAAATAGCAACCAAAACTCTAAAGCACGGAATTTTGATAACAATAGGTAAATCAAGTGAAATGGTTTTACGCCAACTCCAGATATATAATATTCATCGAGTCTCATTTACACATCACCAGCAGGAAAAGTCTGAGAAAATTTGCGTACCTTTTGAGACAGGGCAATACCGCCACTAAAAAGTCAAAAAATCTTAATAAAATTACACCATCAGATTTGGCATATCAAAGAATCTTATTGTAAGGGTTTCTAGCTTCCCTCTGAAAAAATGTGAAATTTTGTAATTTTTGCCAGAAGAACAATCTCATATGCATGTTTATTTCTTTGTTGTTGTTTTTTTTTTGTCAGGATGATTGCACCAAACCAATGGTAAGATAAGATCAGGAGAGGGCGTGCTCAAGCAGAAACTACAGTGCTTGTTCCCCATTTTGTGACCAAAATGATTGGGAGGCAAGTAGAACCCTCTCCCACGCCCCTTTTTTCCCAAAGTCACACGATCAAAATTTTTATACAGCCGTATTGATCAGCATAGTTGAAAAGTCATATAGTCATGCCTTTGGGGATGACATGGCCCTGCAAATCCCCGGGGAACCGGGTGGAAGTAATGAAATATATCTAGTGTATAAATTTAGTATTTATTTTTGGGAAGTAGACTGAGATTTTTAAGATAGTAAATTTTTTATGGGGGACTGTTCTGCAATCGGAATTTTTCAAGAAGAGATGTTATCCATGATGAGGGTAGTTTCTGGGATTAATTGTCAAAGGGAACTCATACACGGGGTACTGTAACACACGTCACATAACTCAAATCTTTTTTATTTTACTCACTTTCCCATTGACAATTTCATTTTACTTGTGTTGATATCCAGGTGAAATTTCTCGGAGGATAATTTTAAAGGAAGTGACATTGTCTGGGGGATTTTTTCGTGGGAGGGGGGGGGGGTATTTCTTACGGGAGAGAAAAGGTCCATTGAGACAGGGAGAGGAGAGAATTTCCAGGAAACATTTTCCATGGAGGGAGGATTTCCGGCAGGATTAAAAAAAAAAAATAATTTAAAAAAGAAAATTTTTAAACTAAGGAGCAACATCCAAAGTTAAGACAAACTCGAAATTTTTGTGCATGAGGAGTGTGCCTTTGAACTATCCTTAACAAAATGAGTATCTCAAAATTGTTATTGGACGTATCTGGAAAAAGAGGGGGACAACTAGCTTTCCCTCCTCTGGGGAGGCTAGTTACCCTCAAGTAATTTTGACTCTTAAAAAGGGCACTAGACCTCCCGACCTTATCCATATCAAGATCCCAAGCCCAATCATCCTCACTATCATGTTCAATTTGTTTGATTCGTTTTACCTCAGCTTGTCTTTCGTCATTATAAAACATATATAGCCGAATCTTTGTTGTTGTTTTTTTTTTAACAAAGGTATGGTAGGCATTGATACCTTTTTTCAATGAAAAAGTATGAAAAAAGTTTTTCAATGAAAAGTAAAGAACTCCTTTAAACAAAAACTGAGCAAAAATAACAAATAATCTACCAAGCGTCAAACTACCACAATTCAGCATTGATAAATGAATGAAACCCAAAACGAACAACAATTACAATAAATAACCGAGTCAAACTCAAAACAAGCAGAAATTAACATAAGTTGGGCTCAAAACCCCTATGCCTTTCCCAAAGCCAGAACATAATTTGCACTTTACTGAAAAAAATATAAATGTTTTTACTTTTATAACTTTAATAAATCAAATAATATTAACATTTTGACTGCCAAATATCAGTGTATGTATATTAAACTTACAATGCACATTCGTTTGTATTTTTTTTAGTAAAGTGCAAATTATGTTTTGGCTTTGGGAAGGCATAGGGATTTTGAGCCCAACTTATGTTAATTTCTGCTCGTTTTGAGTTTGACTCGGTTATTTATTGTAATTTCTGTTCATTTTAGGTTTCATTTATTTATCGATGCTGATTTGTGGTAGTTTTACGCTTATTAGATTATTTGATTTTATTTTTGCTCATTTTTTGTTTAATGGAGTTCTATACTTTTCTTCGAAAGACTTATTTTGTGGAAAAGTTTTTTAAATTAATTTCTTTTCGTTTTATATTGACATAGTCTTTTCAGAGAAAACGAAAATAATACTTTAAATCTTTTCTTTTTTTAAAGAATTTATAGTTTGGCCTGCTATTTGTATGCTGGAGAAAAATTTTCAGCAATTTTTAACAACATAAACCCTCTTAAAAATATGGACACAAATAGTAGTGTTTAATTTAGTTTCATACCTCCTCTAGTTGACCTGAATTTGAAAACTTGATACCATTCGCAAAAAAATCTGTTTACTTTCTTTGATAGATATGATACACTTACGCTATTTTGATTTGGTTAAATTATAAGAGCCAGAGCAGCCCCGAAAGTTTGAAAATAATACCCTCAGTCGTTCTTGGGATACTGCTGAGTTTCCCTCCAATAACTTTCAACTATTAAAAGGGGCATCACCCCTTTCTATTTTCAATCGAATGAGCCATTTTCGAAGTTCCTACGACAACTCCGTAGGGACAAAGTGCCATGGTCTAAACAAGAACAACAACAAAAAAATAATACATTATACTCACATCGATCTTTACTATAAAAATGTCAAGCCTTCCAATCACTTTTGACTATTAAAAAGGGCACTAGGCCTTTCGATTTCCAATCAAATGAGCCCTTTTTTAAGTTTCTACGACAACACTTCCTATAAACACCTTATATGCCCCCAGGGTATAAATTACATCCCTTACCCAAAGGGCTGTGAGGGTGGTTGTCACCCTCTAAGACCTAACTTCTAGAACTTTCAACTACGTTAAACAAAATGGCTATCTCAAAATTTTGATTGGATGTGTCAGGGAAAATGGTGGGCGTGAGAGGGGCGTTAGTCTTTCCCCAATAACTTTCGATCCCTTTTTGAAGTTTCTACGACGACGCGTTTTGTAAAAACCTTATATGCCCCCACGGCATAACTTACAACCCTTGCCCTGAGGGATGTGGGGGAGTGTCCTCCTGAAAAACATAATTTCTGTCTGGAAATCCACAACTCTGAACAAAATGGCTATCTAAAAAAATTTTTGGGGGGTGTTTGGGGAAATGGTGGGCGTGAGAGGGGGGATAGTTGCCCTCAAATCACTTTCGACTATTAAAAAGGGCGCTAGACCTTTGAATTTCTAATCGAATGAGCCCTGTTTCAAGTTTCTACTACAAAGATTTCAATAAAAACGTATATGCCCCAAGGGCATAACTTATAACCCTTGCCCTGAAGACTGTGGGGGGAGTGTCCTGCTCAAAGGTATAATTTCCAGAACTTTAACTGCGTGATACAAAAATCTCAAAATTTTTATTGGATGTGTTTGGGGAAATGGTGGGCGTGGAAAGGGTGTTATTTGTTTTCCAATTACTTTTGACTATTCAAAAGGGCACTAGCCATTTCAATTTCTAATCGAATTAGCCCTTTTTGAAGTTTCTACGACAACGCGTTCTATAAAAATTTATATACCCCCAGGGCATAAATTACAACCCTTGCCCTGAGGCCTGTGAGGAGGTTGTTATCCTCAAAGACCTAATTTACAGAACTTAAAACTAAGTTGAATAAAATGGTTATCTCAAAATTTTGATCTGATGTGTTTGGTGAAAAGGTAGGCGTGAGCGGGGGGTAGTTGCCCTCCAATCACTTTCAACTAATAAAAAGGGCACTAGCACATTGAATTGCCAATCGAATGAGCGTTTTTTGAAGTTTCTACGACAACGATTTCTATAAAAACCTTATACATCCCCAGGTCATAACTTACAACCCTTGCCCTCAAGGCTTTGGGGGAGTGTCCTCCTCAAAAAAAATAATTTCTATCTGGAAATCAACTACGCTGAACAAAATGGCTATTTCAGAATTTTAATTGTATGTGTTTGGGGGAATGATGGGCGTGGTGGGGTGCTAGTTGCCCTCCAATCACTTTCGGCTATTAAAATGGGCACTAGCCCTTTGAATTTCCAATCGAATGAGCTTTTTTTGAAGTTTCTAGGACATCGCTCTCTATAAAAACCTTATTTTCCCCCAGGGCATAACTTACAACCCTTGATCTAAAGGCTGTGGGGGAGTGTCCTCCTCAAAAACATAATTTATATCTGTAAATCAACTAAGCTGAACAAAATGGCTATCTCAAAATATTGATTGGATGTGTTTCTGGAAATGGTGGGCGTGGAAGGGGCGTGCCCTGCTCTAAAGGAAAAAAATAATAAAAGATACATTGTGCCAACATCGTTCTTATATGCCGTTAACTTAAAACCCTTGCCCCGAGGGTTGTGGGGGAGTGTCCTCCTCAAAAACATATTTTCTATCTGGAAATCAACTACGCTGAACAAAATGGCTATCTCACATTTTGATTGGATGTGTTTAGGGGAAAGATGGGCCTGGGAGGGGGCTAGTTGCCCTCCGATCACTTTTGACTATTGAAAAGGGCACTAGCCACTCCAATTTCCAATCGAATGAGCCCTTTTCGAAGTTTCTACGACAACAACTTTTATACGAAGCGCCCGGGTATGGAGAAAAAAAAATAATACATTGAGCTTATTTCGTTCTTTACTTAAAAAAGGGCACTAGCCCTTTCAATTTTCAATTGAATGAGTCCTTTTTGATGTATTTACAACATCACTTTCTATAAAAACCTTACATGCTCCCAGGGCATAACTTACAACCCTTGCCCTCATGGTTTTGGGG
The DNA here is from genome assembly GCF_049724085.1 of Artemia sp. Qi Xiang Cuo. Classification (NCBI taxonomy): domain Eukaryota; kingdom Metazoa; phylum Arthropoda; class Branchiopoda; order Anostraca; family Artemiidae; genus Artemia; species Artemia sp. Qi Xiang Cuo. The sequence continues at coordinate 26,294,059 of NC_142807.1, read as the reverse complement.
GGATGGGTTGTCTTCCTTAAGGACCTAATTTCCATAAGGTTCAACTGTGTTGAATAAAATCGCTTTCTAAAAATTTTGATTGGATGTGTTTGGGGAAAAGCTAGGCGCGAGAGCGGGGTTAGTTGCCCTCAAATCACTTTCGACTATTAAAAAGGGCACTATCCCTTTGAATTTCCGATCGAATGAGCCCTTTTTCAAGTTTCCACCTCAAAGATTTCAATAAAAACCTTATAGTCTCCCAGGGCACAGCTTATAACCCTTGCCCTGAAGACTGTGGGGGGAGTGTCCTGCTCAAAGGTATAATTTTCTGAACTTTAAGCTGCGTGGAACAAAATGGCTATCTAAAAATTTTGATTGAATATGTTTGGGGAAATGGTTGGCGTGAAAGGGGTGTTAGTTGCCTTCCAATCACTTTTGACTATTAAAAGGGGCACTAGCCATTTCAATTTCCAATCGAGTGAGCCCTTTTTGAAGTTTCTACGACGACGCCTTCTATAAAAACGTTATATTCCCCCAGAGCATAACTTACAACCCTTGCCCTGAGGGCTGTTGGGGAGTGTCCTCCTAAAAAATTTCTATCTGGAAATCCACAACACTGAACAAAATGGCTATCTAAAAATTTTGATTGGATGTGTTTGGGGAAAAGGTGGGCGAGAGAGGGGGCTAGTTGCCCTCAAACTGCGTTGATCAAAATAGCCATCTCAAACTTTTGATTGGATGTCTTTGGGGAAATGGTGGGCGTGGAAGGGGTGTTAGTGCCTTCCAATTACTTTCGGCTATTAAAAAGTGCACTAGCTAATTCAATTTCTAATTGAATGAGCCCTTTCTGAAGTTTCTACGACAACGCGTTCTATAAAAACTTTATATGCCCCCAGGGCATAACTTACAACCCTTGTCCTGAGGGCTGTGAGGGGGTTGTCATCCTCGAAGACCAAATTTACAGAATTTAAAACTACGTTGAAGAATGTGGCTATCTCAAAATTTTGATTGGATGTGCTCGGGGAAAAGGTGGGCGTGAGAGGGGGGTTAGCTGCCCTCCAATCAATTTCGACTATTAAAAAGGGCACTAGCCCTTTGAATTTCAAAGTGAATGAGCCTTTTTTGTAGTTTCTACGACAACACGTTCATAAAAACCTTATATGCCCCCAGGACATAACTTACAACCCTTGCCCCGAGGGTTGTGGGGGAGTGCCCTCCCTAAAAACATATTTTCTATCTTGAAATCATTTACGCTGAACAAAATGGCTATCTCAAAATTTTGATTGGATGGGTTTGGGGGAATGATAGGCGTTGGGGGGGGGCGCAAGTTGCCCTCCAATCACTTTCGACAATTAAAAAGGGCACTATCACTTTGAATTTACAATCGAATGAGCCTTTTTGATGTTTCTACGACAACACCTTCTATAAAAACCTTATATGCCCCCAGGGCATAACTTAAAACCGTTGCCCCGAGGGTTGTGGGGGAGTGTCCTCTTCAAAAACAAATTTTCTATGTGGAAATAAACTACGCTGAACAAAATGGCTTTCTCAAAATTTTGATTGGACGTATTTGAGGGACTGATGGGCTTGGGGGTTGGGCTAGTATCCCTCAAATCCCTTTCGACCATCAAAAAGGGCGCTAGCCACTCCAATTTCCAATCGAATGAGCCCTTTTCGAAGTTTCTACGATAACTCCTTCGATACGAAGTGCCTGGGTATAGAGAAGGAAAAATAAATAATACATTGTGCCCACATCGTTCTTTACTTAGGCAGCGCTATCGCGCTGCCTATGAAAATCCTAAACCCAATCATCATCGCTATCATTTTCAATTTTGACACGTTTATTTCTTGTTGTCCAGGTTTATTTTCATTGACTCGCTCACATGCTTTGTGTCGCATGTCTTCTAACCGTGTGTGTCTTTGCTCTTTATTTTTGACACACCGCCGCTGTTCTTCTAACCGCGTGTGCATTTGCTCTTCATTTTCATTTTTGACACGCCGCCGCTTTTCTTCTAACCGTGTGTGTCTTTGCTCTTCTTTTCCACTATTGACTCGCTCACATTCTCGGTGTCGTATGTCTTCTAACTACATGTGTCTTTGCTCTTCATTTTCATTATTGACACACTCTAATTGTCATTTTCGCATATCTTCTAACTGCCCGTGTCTTTGCTCTTCATTTTTATTTTTGACGTGTTTTTGGATTTTGGTTACTTCAGACAATTTAGCAATGGCCTTTGCTTTAGCTGCTCGTAAAGGTGTTGTCGCAATTGATGGGGCAAATTTTCGTTTTTTAGGCCTTTCAAAAGACATTTTATTATCAACAATCTGAATCTGGAAAATCAACAATCTTATTTATGCTATTCATGACATCGCATTGATGTCATAAGATATATGATGTCATAAGAAATGCTTATTATGATGTATAAACGTAGTACATGACGTCATTTGCAAAAGCCAAAATTTGCAAAACTTCTACATAAATTGAAAAATAAAAAAAGTTCAAAATACAAAAATATTTGTTAAACATAAATTTACATCACCGAATATGAAAACAATAATTTACATATTTTTTATTTTTTGTTCTTTAAATTCTTCTAAAATTGTTTGAAAATCTAGTTTCGTTGCGGTTTCAGTAATAATCGACATAGTTGCTAAAGTATTTAATCTATCCTGATTCATTGTCGATCCCAGATAGTTTTTTTTATTAACTTTAGCCTGGACAACCCTGTTCTCTCCAGAAGAAACGCTTACTGGAATTGTTAAGAATTTTCGAAGAGTAATAAACAAGTTTGGAAATACCGTTGCTTTATCAATATCAGATAAAAGTTTGAACACTTTGAACGGATTAAAAAAATTTGAAAGAGAAATAGATTTCAATTCTTCCATTTCTTCAGCGGACGTTTTTCCGTCTACATCAGCTTCTTTCACCTTTGGTACATCCTTTTCTGTTAACCTAGAATCTTTCAGAGAAATTTCTAATTCAGCAGTTTGTTTTTGAAGTACTTCCTTTTCCATATTTCTTAATTTTCCCAAAAACCCAAATAATTCCTTATGATTTTTAAATTGTTCAAAACTTTCTTTTAGTGATTCTGTAGTTTTATTTAAAACTACATTAAAAAAAAATATCTTGTATTCATTCATCGGGTCTTCAATAGGTTCATAATCGCCTTGATTATCATTTATTGTCTGTTTTGATGGTAACACGGTGCCCTTTTGAATAAGGAGCCCAATGGGGCCCAATCACTCTAATCGCCCTTTGTCCAGCCCTGCTAACAGAGATATTTTTCTGTAGATATGAGGCTGTCTACTTTTAACTAAAGGCTTTCTAAAAGAAAACTCACAATTTTTTAATAAAAAGACTGCCTTGCAATGACTATCTCCGTTGTCATAAGAGGTCGTGAAGGCACTTATAGCAAAAAGCATAGAGAGGGCAGTTGGATGCCTTTGGATCTATTTAGTCATTTTAAAAGGGTTCTAGGTCTCTTAAAAAGGCCGTAGCTATACGCTACTAGGTAGAATAGGTCTGTTGGATAGAAAACAATTCCACTGCGATGAAAAGTAAATACTATTTGCAATATATTTCCCAATGCGCACAATAGCAAGTATACCGCGTTTTTCTTGTCGACTTTTGCGCAAAAGTGTAGATAGTGCAAAATAAACCCCAAATTTATAAACATAGAGCTCATTAATACATTCGAGATAGAAATTGTAAACCACGTGTGAAACTTGTATGCTACATTCTTTGAATTGTTCCGAAGAACTCATTTTCGTCTTCAATCTCATATTTGGGATTACGAATTCAAGAACTTTGAAATGCCAACTTCAATAACAATAAAGGCAAGCTTTGAAATGTATTTATTGTATTCTGCTTGTGAAATTCTATATTGCAATGACGCAAGATTAATCGCCACTGTCGCTCTGACCATAAGAAAATGTAATCTTGTTTCTTTTCTTTCAAAATGTGTATACAATTTATACAACAAGATTATTGCGTTTCACCTTTTTTTTTTTACTCGAGGGCTCAAGACCCTAGCATAAAAAAGGCCACCGTGATGGTAAAAAGAAGGGTTTCAAAGGAAACAACGTAAACTTGAGACTTCCTTAAAACAATTGCATTTTTGTGGTTGCATCCATGAAGATGCTCTGAAGTATCATATCGCACCTACTTCCAGAATTAGCTCCTCCCTTGTGTTGTTTCTGTCAATTTTCTTGTAATCAGACACTCTTTAGAGAATTTGGAAAAGTTTTCCCCTTAGAAGAGTGCTATTGTTCATTCAATGTAGACTTATTTACGGTTGACACTGAAAGAATTTTCAAATTGGCTTTAAGATAAGGACGAAAAAAGAAAAAAATATTAACTAATATTGTCTTAATCTAGCAAATTTTCCAGAAATGTATCATAAGTAATATAATGGCATCGATTATTGCAAGAAGCGGGTGTTTGAGTCTAAGATTAGGTCGGTAATGGATTTAGAGCAGAGGTTTGGGGTTTTGATTGGGATGCTGGATTAGAAAGATTACAATTAAAGTATTATAGAAGGATGCTAGATTTGCGCGAGAGGTATAATGGCCTAGTTATTAAAGGTGAGTAAGAGGATAGTAAAAATGATAAAATTATTAGGAAATAGGGGTAATTATGGAGAAGCTTAGATTAGTAAGGGAAGGATTAGTGGCGTCTCTGCTAGATGGAAGAAAATGTTCGTAATTAAGGCAGAATAAGGCAATTTTCGTAAGGGGAGGGAAGTAGTAGAGGTCCCTAAACAGGTGCACTCAATTTTAGTTGATGAGATAATTCAGAAGTGGACTTGCCAGATCACAATATCTGGCTCTCTTTGTTTGTATTCAAGGGTAAAGGAGACATGGGATAAAGAGGTATATTTTAGAACTGGGCGATCTAGGGATGATATATAATGAATAATTTCTTATTGAGGTAACTTCATGCCACCTGGAAAAGAAGAAGATATTTGGGAAGGGTTAGAATGAAGAGTGGTCCTTACAGTTGCCCGATATATGGAGAGTGGGAGGAAAATTTGCAGCTTTCCGGGGAAGTTTGAAGAGCTAAGCAATTTGAGGGAGGAAATTTCTGGAGTGGATGAGGGAGAAGAGCTTTGAGCAGTGGCGGATCCAGGGGGGGGAGGGGCGCCCCCTAGCGTAGTCTAAAGTAGTGTAATTTACTTAATTAACTCAAGTTTGCATTAATTAAACTTGCTCATAACGCAAGTTTGTCAGATCAACCTATTTTGCCCCCCCCCCTAAAAATATCCTGGATCCACCCCTGGCCTTGAGTGGAATTAATTGTTGGGAAATTGGTGTTATGATAGTATTCTGAACATGGCGCGATTTATTCGTGTGGGCATCACCCACTGTGAGGGGGTTTTATGATGATTTTGTTTATAATAATGGTTTTGAATGGTGCTTTATCTTTTTTTGCTTGCTTTAATTGTTTTGTTCAACTGTTAAAACTGACTTTTTTAATTTGTTTTTGTATGTTCTTCTTTTTTTTGTGGCTTAGCCATAAGGGGCTTTTTTTGTCAAATATACTGTGCAATGCTATTTCATGCAAGTCAGCGATTTCTATTAAAGAAATAAGCAAGTATACATATTTGCTAACATTTATATGGAAATTAATCATAATAATTTTAAGGAAACGCATAATACAACAGATAGTAAATTGGTATAATAGACCGGGAATACTCCTTGAGGATTTTATACCAATACCTTGGAGGCGCTTCCATTCGACGAGGGATTATTTTTTTTTTTTTCCTAGGGTAAGGGACTTTCTCAAGATTTTCTGCGTATAGATAAGAATTGAATTCCAAAGTATAAAATCTTATTGATACCGCGCCTTAGATTTCTTACAGTCTCTATTTATATTCTTAATCTATACAAAAAAAAATTCTAATGAGTAAAACTTTGAATTTTTAAATTTTGGTTGTTGACTAAAAAAAATAACTTAGTTATGCTACCTTAAATACAATAAGAAGACATATTGGGAGATTTTCATTGGTGCAAACAAGGATAATTAAAGATATAATTAGGATTTCCAATTACTAGGAGAGGAAGATTGGGCAATAAGGGTGGCCTAACTTAAGTCAAAAAGCGAAATCAATAAGAATTCCAAATAGAGATAGGTTCTTTTATTAGACAGTGAAACGAAAATATAAAACAAAGACTCTAAATATTTCGATGACACAGTCGGTCATCATCATCAGTAGAGTTACTAACATATCAAAATTAAAACAAACTACTTTAATACTAAACAAAATAATCAATTCCGGGTCAAAGCAAGTTACCGGTCCATTGACTTAAAAAGTTCACTAACTGTTCTTGAATTTTTTAACACTGCTTTGAGTAAAGGTGGTACAAGTTTCTTCGAAATTGCAGGTCAAAGCAGGTTACCGGTCCATTGACTTAGAAAGTTCCTATATATGGGGATGACAGACCAACTTCAGAATCAGCAAAATTTCATTTGCTATTAGAAGAATAAAATGATAAATTTAACACCTGTAAATTCAGCATTATTTCATTTTTAATTGGAGGAATATTCAACGCAGTATTACAAGATTCAAGAACAGTTAGTGAACTTTCTAAGTCAATGGACCGGTAACCTGCTTTGACCTGCAATTTCGAAGAAACTTGTACCACCTTTACTCAAAGCAGCATTAAAAAATTCAAGAACAGTTAGTGAACTTTTTAAGTCAATGGACCGGTAACTTGCTTTGACCCGGAAGTGATTATTTTGTTTAGTATAAAAGAAGTTTGTTTTAATTTTGATAAGTTAGTAATTCTACTGATGATGATGACTGACTGTGTCATCGAAATATTTAGAGTCGTTCTTTTATATTTTCTTTTCATTGTCTAATAAAAGGACCTATCCCTACTTGGAATTCTTATTGATTTCGTCATAGAAAAGGCAGTGTGGTCATGGAGAATAATAGTAAAGTCAAAAAGCGTGAGTAAGAAAAAAGGGGAAGGGGACTCTAAGTCTAATTAAAAGGCTCAAAAGTTGACTTAAATACGGAGTAACAAAACTGAACAGAAAAAATGGTACTTGTGCATAATATGGTACCCACAAACGAAGTCAGGTTTGGTTGATGTTAATAAAAGAATTACGATGAATATGTAATAGTTTAGAAACAGATTTGGGCTATATATTGGCATATTAGGGGGGGGGGGGTGTAAAGCATAACATATATGAAATACGTAACCTAACGTAACCTAACCTAGGTACCTTCCCCCCCTAAACCCCCAAAAACAACAGTTTAAATATTGTAAACGCAATGAAAACCACGTTTTGCATTCCGTTTCTCTATTGCAAATGCCTGTTTGTTGGGTTTCGTGTCTGATTTCCTTGAAACAGTTATAGCGAAGGGTACCAGATAGCACACAAGTACCGAAAAATTTACCCATTTGGACTGTTCCTCCGTCTTAATTTGTTTTTGTACATTCGGGTCATCTTGATTTAAAATCAACTTGTTGGGAGTGGTCAAACACTTGAGAGTCAAGGCTAATTAGAGGTAAGCCAAGATGTTTATCAGACAAAGCTGGCATAACTTTTTAGGAATTGTAAAAAATAATTCATTTAACTTGTTGAGCTTTGGACCTAACTTCCAAACTGACTAGAGGCATACTTTTGCACACGCACACCCTATAAGCTCCATTATACAGAAATTAAAGCGAGCGCTCATTTGCAAGGGCCGATGGTCCGAGCCACCAAACTTACTGAGCTGGAGAAGACGACAATAAGCCTGCAAAGTGGGCTTTTTGCTATCTATAGATGTGACGAAGTCGGCGCTTTCACAGGCTAAACATACAAAAAAAAAACCTTTTGTTCATCAAAGTAAAGAGGTAGCTTAATGCTTAAAACGAAAAGAAATTATCCTAAACATTTGATGTACTGTCGCCACTTTCAATCACTAAGTATTTGCACCAAATTTTACCTTGTACATTACTTCAAGCTTATTAGAAATATAAGAAAATAGCATGCTGGTAATAAGTAATGTTTCACTTACCTATTATCCTTCAAAGCATTAAACTAAAAATTCTGCCATTTCTAGTCTTACTAAAAATTAAATTTTTAAAACATAATTTAATTAAAGGAGTCCATTGATTCTTGAAGCATTATGAAAAGGGGTAGATATTTATACAATTGCTTTAATTGGAGAGAGAGGGGGTGTAATTTTCATCCAAGATTTTTTTCCCCTTTATCCTTAATTTTCAAAAAGTAAATGTTTGGTATCTCCACTGAAAAATTCCATTCTTTGGTATTTTCATTAAAAGAAAGAAGATTAAGACAAGATTTCCTCCTCGTGGACTTTAAAAAAAATCCCCCCCTACTTTTTCATGAATTGAAACGACTGCGTTTGAAAATATCGATAGTTTTAGCGAGAGTACAAAATTTTTACTGAGGAGGCGTAGGCAAGTTTTTCAGCGTCCGGAGCGATTTGAGCTTTTATACCCCTCTCACTACTAACGTAGGTGTATCTCGTAGTGAAATATATCAGAAATGACGTCCAAAAAGATGCTGCGACGGGGGAAGCGAGTACCATTGTCGGTTTTAAGTTTTAAATTTAGTCTTTGCCTGTATTGTATTTTATTTACTTGTTTTATATTTACTTTGAAAACCTGTTTATTTTCATCTAATCAGAAACTAGAACTGTCTAAAAACATTAACATCATCTTTCTATATTATCTACAAGAATTCTATGAACAAATACGTACAAATGACTCCATCTATTTTGCTTTAGTCAGAAATTGTGGTAATCGTACCGTTTTAAATCCTCACCGTCAATTGCCTTATTGGATATTCTCATTTAAGCCATAAGACTTTTAGGCTCGCCATAAGTAGACACATAGGAGGATAGAAGGCATTGGAGATACAGCAGGAGGCATAGACCCTCATACATCATCCGAAGCTATTTTGTCCACCCTCTCACAAAGACTTTGGGGCTTTTAAATCTTCATTCTTAAATTGTTCATAAGAGCAAATCCTACACTATAGTGCAAAATTAGCGAAAAGTAATGATCAGTGTTCAGAAAGTCAACAAACATAAATATATATCCCCTTCAGGTTAAGCACTGTAGGCTAGTGGCTCAAATGCAAGCAAAAATCATCTGTTTTGGTCCCTGCAAGAATTGATCGTAGCTTCCAAAGTCTAATGTCATATTCATGAATGTTTTGTTTGTACTCTGGCCAAAGAAATTGGTTTTCCGTAAAACCCACAGCAACCGAAAAAAAACCCTGAAAAGTCTCTAATGGAATAAACCAAAATCGGTGGCCTGACAAGAAAACTCCTGAAAATTATTTTGAGTTTTTTCTTCCAATAATTGGAGGTATTTGTATTAATTTTGAAATTAGACAGATGAGGTGGCACTATAACCTTTCCTTGAATGGCAGCTTATCATATTCTTGATTTTATTTTGTTATTTTTATAGAGAAGGAATGTTATTTTATTCTGGAATCAGACTTATTTACTAGCCAAATTGACATATATATCAAAATACCTTGTGAAATTTGCTATTATAGTCTACCTGTTAGCAAAGGCTTATAAATAGCAACGAATCTTCCCTTTTTTTTTCGTCCCATTATATATCGAGAAATGGTGTTTAGAGAATTGGAGGAAGGTTCATTCAAAAGCAAATTTCATGGTTTATTAACCTTTTCAAATAGTGAGTTCAACTGGAAGTCCCTCAACTAACTTGTCAAACTAACTCCTGAACCCAAACTAACTTTAAACTCCCGAAAAACTGGAGTGTGATTTGATATTTACTGAAAAACTATAAACTTAAATTATAAGCTACATATAACTGGGTAAATCAATTTAAAACTTTAAGCGTAACTAGAACTGAAAAATAAAACTACAAGTCTTGTAAATTGAAAGTTTTGCACCATCGATTTACTGTCCAGGCATTGAAAAGAAATGTCTTTGAAAAGTAAATTAACTGTTGAAAGTAGGATTCAGCACATTCCCCCAGGAAAACTCCATTCTTAGATCCACCCAAGACAAATTTCCCCTGGAAAGTTCTCCCCTCTAAAATATTTCCCTCTGGAAAATACTCCCGACTCCGTAGAATTGAGCAGCCAAAGTGAAATTAAGACAAATAAAAAATAAAGAAATGAAGTGATTTTGAAATATTCTAGCTATATTCCAAAATACATGTAGAATATACAGTGCACAATCAAACAGCTGGTAATGAACTGTAAGTAAGGAGCGACCTAGGCCAATAATAACCAAAACTCTAGAAAAAAAAAAGTTTTTGTAAAAAGTTATACAACGAAGTTCATTCAGTTTAATGTTACAAATCAAGCCCTACGAACTAAAAATAATGGGAAAACAGCCTAAAAAGACATGTGATCTTAATAAATGTCCCAAGATTAGATGCAGCATATTAGAGAACCCTACTGAAGAGGTTTCAAACTACAACCACGGATGTGTGTTTATTGGTTTGTTGGGTTTCTTTTCTAGGGATGATTGCATCGAACCCAAAGTCCTAGAAGATCGGGAGAAAGGCTCATTTGACCGGAAATTAAAAGTTCTAGTGTCCTTCTAAAGCAACCAAACAAATTGTCCCCGGGACAATAGTGTTTTTTTTTGCCAGTTTGTGGCACCAAAGTACTATTTTGCCATATGAAGGACCAAATTGCCGTCGATTCAAAAACTGAGATAGCCAATTGATATAAAATCATAAAACTGTACAGTGAACTTTCAAGTTTTGGAGGAATTAATGCCGCACGGTTGCGCATTCGTTCCTAAAAGGTCAAAAGCCTAGTGGACGATACCTCATACTTTTTTTGTGAACAATGCTTGATGACTCTTTGCAATACTTTTTAATTTACGACTATTGCTTGCTTATTTGGAATAAGGTGCACTGTCAATTTTAAACTTGCTTGGTTCTGACTTAGAACTTGACTCCTTTTTATTTAATTTAAATTAGAAAAAAATGCCTTTTTAAGATACTTCTCGCGGTAAACCTTCTGATGTACACCAAGTTGGTACGTTCTTGGTCGCAAGGGGTGACCTGGTATAATGTTCCATGGCTGTTGGCAGGGGCGTTATATTGGCAGGAGCTTATAGTTCCACAATTTTGATGGCTCAATCTTTTTACGGCTATTGGCCCAATGGAAATAAGTGAAATACATTGCACCGAAATGGAGTTAAAATAAACAAAAATGCAAAAATAGATAGCCTACTACAGGATACTCTCTGATGTTATCTTCAGCATCAGTGTATCAGTGTAATATGTTAGTACTCTGGCCAAAGAAATAGGTTTTCCGTAAAACCCACAGCTACCAAAAAAAAAAAAAAAAAACTGAAAAGCCTCGAATGGAATAAAGCAAAATTGGTGGCCTGACAAGAAAACTCCTAACGTAATCTTACACTGATGTTATCTTACACTGATACGATAACTCAACCTCCCAAAACACGGACATAGAGTTAAAATAAAGCAAAATGCAAACATAGATAGCCTACTACAGGGTACCCTCTACACTATACCTTCTGCCTATGCTTCGGAATATGTGTAGAATATTCCATAACTCGTTCTTTTCGTCACTGTTTTTATTCGTCATACTTTCTCTTTGACTACCCAATTTTCACGTCGGGGGAGTTTTGCACGGTGGGAATTTTTCGTGAAAGGATTTATTTTGTGAGGGGGATATGCTTGTAGAATACGAATAGCACCTAAAAATGTATGAATGTGCAAAAAAGGAGCCCTGGAATTTTGAGCAAGTTTATATATTTTTATTCCTAAAATTAAAAAAAAATACCCATTTATATTGTACTTTCAGTGAAGCACAACCAACATTCTAATCTTTCAAGGGGTTAAGGACGCATCAACACAACACATATTTATGACGATTTATGTGTGTGTTATGCTGGACTTCATATTCACTTATGATTTTTATTTCCTATTAGGGTTCAACTCAAAATTCAGTACAATATTTGGAAAAAAAATACAACACGGAGGCTCCCAAGGCAGTTGGTGTTCTTGGGAAAACATTTATTTAATGTTTAACTGCACTGGTAGAAAAAAAAAATTTGAGAGAACTAAAATGCAAGTTAACTCTTACATTTCACGAGTTTAAAAAAAGAAATCACTTTCATGAATGATCTATATTAAACAAAATAAACAAGGAAGGGTAAATAAACATCCCCTAGAAAATCTAACCAACAATAAATTTAATTTTAGCTCTCTTTAATCACTATCTGATTCAGCGTGTTTGATTATAGAAAAATGTCAACTGTCTCAGGAGGAGATAAATTATATCTCAAGTGCGCTCTTGCCTTTAGCTTAGTAAGATGATTTGCTAGCTACATTTGCAAAAATTTCATTAAATAATTTGTTGTTTTTTTTTCAATCATTTTTTGGGCAGTTTTGGTAGAAATCTCCTGAACATGATATGTGCTACCAATTTTGTGTATTGAACCTTTCAAACAAAAAATTTCGTTCCTGATACTTTTCTTTTAAAACCTATCGAATATCAGTGCACAAGATAAATTTGACTCTTAACTATGTATATTTAAAAGAGAATTTTCCGAAACCAGTTATTTATGCCCAAAGGAGTCCATACATATAATCCAAAAGGGCTTACCTCTTAATCTTTTCCAAGGGGACGAAGGACACGTTTTAAGAATACTTTTTTTTATGGGAATGCCAATTTTTCCAAATATTACCACAATTTCGACTTCTTGGTCTTCCTAAACTAAAGGCGAATGCTTAGTCAATCATGTCACAATCCCTTGCAGGTTCTTGGGTTAATAAGTACAAAAATGTGTCGATTGAATGCTAAATAATGTCTTAGACGCCAAACACTAAAATGTACCTGAACACACACTAAATTTGGACAAAAGCGAAGACACGCAAAACAAGGCACGCTAAACATGTTTTTCTTCTACTAAATGTTTACCACCTTATTAAAAAAAAAAAAAAAAAAAAATAATATTTCATTTAACCACTATTATCATTATAGTTATTTTTGGGGTCTAATCAAATTCAGTTGAGGCTCAAACCATGAAGACTCGCTGCCTCTAAGCCAGTGGTTTATATTCCTCATAAATCTTATCGGTATTTCTTCTTTAGACGGATTCAGTAAATTTGGCAACTGAACCCTGCAATACTTCAAAATGGACCTACACGAACAAAAAATAATAATAAGTAAAAAGTAAACGGCATATCAGAGAGTAAATAACTAAAATCTATCAACGTTATTCTCAAGAGCTTTTTATCTTTACATTAGTACTAGACATATTCTTCCATTAAAGTCCCCTGTCTGAAGATAGACGCGGAAAGAGGGTTACTAATGAAGTAAGCCGAGAAGATGCCAGTATCCAATATCAAATAGATTATTTGATACTATTTCATCGTTACTCGTTGATATGGCAACAGTGACTTTGAAGACGTTGACTATACTGTAGTCTATAGACTCAAACCAATTATCCGATACCTAATCCATTAAAATAAAAATTTATTAAGTTGTTAAGAACAAACTTGCCAACCGCTTCGGTTACTAGGCCAAAATTTTCAGATTTTACGGGGAGGGGGCAGTCAAAAGGCCAGAAAGTTATTTTTCTGGCTAATTATCGCTAAAAATCAAATATATAAAAACACACAACAAGTAGAACAATAAGGAATTCTTTTCTAAAACAGTGGAACTCTAGCTTTAAATGAATATTTCTATTTTATTTTCCTATATCCAAGGACCCTCCTCAGCATAACACTAATGAATCTATATAAGAAACAACTTACATCAAAATGCGACCCTTAAAACTAAATATTCTTTATTTTTTAGAACAGTGCAATAATCCTCACTTCACCAAGGTTCAAAGAATTTTCACGAATAAAATTCCCCATTGCTCGACTTGTTCTTTGTGTTTATTAAATAAAAAAACAAGTTTTTTCAACTGAAAGTAAGGAGCAAAATTAAAAATTTAAATGGACAGAAATTACGTATATGAGGGGGCTCGCCCCCTGGTCAATACCGCGCTCTTTATGTTAAAGTTCGAATTTTGTCCGAATTACAAATCCCTGCATCACAAAGGCCTTTTAATTAGAATAAATAGCTCTTGTGAAAGTACTAAAAAAAACTTTTGCGTAAAAAGCGAGGTATTGACCAGGGGACAAACCCCTCATATACATAATAATTTCTGTTCATTTTAAGTTTTAATGTTGCTCCTTACTTTCAGCTGAAAAAACTGCTTTTTTTTATTTTATTTCTGATCGTTTTTTAAATAATGCTGGGAAATCCGTCGCCCCTTCATAGAAATGTCCCTTCCCCCAAAAAACATCCTCCATGGAAAGATTCTCCTACATAACCCTCTCCTCTGACCCCCTCCTTTCCAGAAAAAATCCCTCGAGAAAACGTCTTTATACTTCCCAATAACCAATACCATATGTAAACAATGAGCAAAGTTCATAACTTGCAGCACATGTAAGCTTTTTATAGAGAGCTTTGTCGTAAAAACTTCAAAAAGGGCTCATTCGATTGGGAGTTCAAAGGCCTAGAGACCTTTTTAATAGTCGAAAGTGATTGGAGGGCAACTAACACCCCTCTCAGGCCCATCTTTTCCCCTAACACATCCAATAAAATTTTTTAGATATCCATTTTGTTCAACGTGGTTTAAAATTCTGAAAATTAGGTCTTTGAGGATAACAACCCCCCTCAGAGCCTTCAGGGCAAGGGTTGTGAGTTATGCCCTGGGGACATATAAGGTTTTGACAGAAAGTATTGTCGTAGAAACTTTAAAAAGGGCTCATTCGATTGGAAATTGAAATGGCTAGTGTCCTTTTTAATAGTTGAAAGTGATTGGAAGGCAACTAACACCCCTTCCCCGCCAGCCATTTCCCCAAACACATCCAATCAAAATTTTGAGAAAACCATTTTGTTCAACGTAGTTGTAAGTTCTGGGAATAATATCTTTGAGCAGAACAATCCCCCCAGAGTCTTCAAGGCAAGGTTATAAGTTATGCCCTGGGTTCCTATGGAAGTAAGGCTCGTATAAACTTCAGAGAGGGCTCATTTGATTAGAAATTGAAATTTCTAGTTCGCTTTTTAAGCGTCAAAAGACATCGGAGGGTAGCCAGCCCCGCCCCAAGCCCTTTTTCCCAAGTGCATCCGATAAAAATTTTGAGATAGCTATTGTGTTAAAAATAGGTCAAAGATCATATAACAAAACTCCGGTGTCGACACAACCCTCCAGGGACGGGAACAGGCGTTGTACGTCATGCCCTGGGGGCATATGTGGTTCATATGGAAGGGATACTCGTATAAACTTCAAAGAGGGCTCATTTGATTGAAAATTGAAATTTCTAGCTCACTTTTTAAGAGTCAAAAGAGATTGGAGGGAACCTAGCCCCCCTCCACTAGCCTCCCCCACACCTTCTTTTACCAAACCCATCTGATGAAAATTTTGAGATATTTTATAAGAGACATTTTATAAAAAAAAATAGCTCAAAGGTCAGTAGTGGGGCCTCAGAGGTTGCAAGCGCAGCCCACTCCAGCTTTCAAGCACAGCCCTATCCCTTTTCTCATAGAATTCAAGTGCATACTCTCTGACGTCACACCATCGCACCTGTGCAGTGCGGTCAGCTGTTCCTAGCTCTTCGAACCTGTTTCTAGCTGACGAGATTCCCAGGCGTTTCAATTAATTGGAATGTGGTCGGGATAATACAGAAGTTTTAATAATAATGGGAGACCCTCGCCCATGTTTCAAGCACATATCCTATTTCTAGGTGAAATTCCCAAGTGTTTCATTTACTTGGAATGTGGTCAGTATAATACACAAGTTTTTATAATATGGGGAGCTATCAACCTCTCAAGCCGTCAAACCAACGCAATGTGATTACCGGCTCTATTAAAGGGATCACAGCTGCAAAGACTCCATGACACACCCCTCTGGTCTCCACTGACGTCATAAGACTTACCCCGTTTCAAACGGCCAGATCTGTACTTTGCGACAGGACCCCCGCTTAAGTAATGACAGCTCACAACTTACGTAATTATTGTGCAACATTGTCACGTAATAATTTTTTTTCGCCCGAAACCCCCAAAGCGTTTTTTCTCATTAACTTAATGGCGGTACACACTTTATGTAAGGTCAGCACATCTTACGCATGGACGGCGCATCCATCACTGCCTGATAATACCATTTTGACATTTTTCGCCCAAAAGCCTCAAGACATTTTCTTTTTTCAGCGTTTCATTTTTCGACCGAAACACCTTTCATTTTTTTTCTTTTTCTATAGTTCGTGACCCAACCAGGACTCGAAAGACCATTCCTTTCCAATGTTACAGCAACTCAAGTAAGTCTTCCATGAAACAATTCACAATAATATATATCAGGAGCCAAATTCTAAAATAAAACTATGGCAGGACAGCTAAGATTACCCATTTTTTGTCACTCGTTAGAATGACGTGTTTACAGCCAAAATTTGGCACGCACTCGGAAAACATCTATTTCCAGAAACAATTACTCTCAAGATATTAATAACGATAAAACAAAAATTTATCGTTTCTTTGCGTGGGATATTTGATTTCACACTATCGCGACAATACGCCCCCCTCTAGCATGCAATACCGGAGGAATAAGGTTGATATTAGATGCAATTTAAGATATATTAGGAGCTGTTAAGGAAAATATTCATTTCTTTGAGTACCTGTCAGATTTTCACCTCTTCCATGGGAACAGTTCCTTAATGTCTCCACCCTAACTTTTAAGCTGTAGTTCCCTCCACAATGACATTACATGACTCCCCCACCCCCTCCAATCCTGACAAGACATCATCTCTACAAAGACATTTTTCAGGCATTTCATATTAATAATTATGTCTTTAAATCCCAAGATTCAAATTTTTGCAACCCAAGCCAATCATAATGCCCCACAAAATACTCCACACTGCCATGGGATTTCACCCATGTGACACCGGTCCCCCCGCCCCCCCCACCTGGTGACCCGATATTAGTGGTATATTTAAACCATATTAAGAGGTATTATTAAAAGACTTCTAACGAAATGCAACATGTCATTGAGTATTGTTAGATTCGACTCCCCCTCTAGCAAAAAATTTATTTAACGCCTCCCATCTTATATTTAAGCTCTAGAGTATACTAGTAAATGACAATGCATACCACCTTGGTAAATTATGGATGATATTAAACACCCCACCCCTGACATCGCTACATCCCCCCCCCCCACAAAAAACATCTTTCATGCATTTCTTAATATAAAAACTATGCCTTCCGTGATTCAAGTTTTTGCAACCAAAGCCTACCATGATACCCCCCAAAAACACTCCACACCGCCAGGGCATCACCCCTATCCATCAGCATATGGCACCAGACCCCGACCCCCGGGCGAGCTTATATTAGCGGTATATTTAAACCATATTAAGAGGTATTATTGAAAGATCCTTAACAAAAATTTCCATTTCTTTGAGTTAAACTTATGGATATTTAAAAATATCCTAACAATAGATTCCACCCTACACCTAGAATTCAGTTTCAGAGGGCACCATGATAATACATGCAAATTTTAAGCAGTGTTGTGGCTTATAAAAGGCTAAAATATATAGACAATACCAGGCGTAATTTAAAGAAAGAGGAGGGGAGAGGATTCCTGGGGAGGGGGACCTTCAGTGGCGGGAGTTTGGTCTGTGTCTGCTCATTCCGAAGACAGAATCCAGAGTTTGCCTAGGCAATAAAGGAGATTAAAAAAGGTCTTGCTCGAGATAATTTAAAAGTAGTAATAATAGGGAAATTATGATAGAGTTTCTACGGTAATCCTCTAACATCACATTATCCCTATTTCTAGCACTCAGCTGGCAAGAGTCCCTCCCTCACAAAGGTTCCCGGCTGGTAAGATTCCCATCATTGGCAAGATTCTCGCCCAGGCAAGATTCCCACCCCTTTCAGACCACCTGGGATTCCAGGCGTTCTATTATTTATTCTTTATTGACATGATTCCTAACCATTTTTTTTTGGTACAATGTTTTTCTGTAAGATTCCCAGGATTTCCATGACCAGGTCTAATATGAATGACACCAGTGTATCTCGCAAGTTAGACTAAAAGGACCCAATGGGGGAATCCCCCGAGCATGGCACACACACGAGTGCTGTGTAATAACGCTGGCACTCATCTTAAGCAAAGATACCTAATGAGAGATGATTGAAGATCATCTTACGAGAAGAGTAGATGTACAAAATATTAAAAAGTATACTTATGGTCCAGAGCGGAATGGCACTGCGTCACTGTTTTCACACTGGCACTGGCCCTCCACACGACACCTTCCCTAACCCCTAAGACATTTTCAATATTTTCACTCCCAAAATAAGCTAAAATATCCCATTAAACACTATATTTATGAAAACAGAGCAACCCCCCTTCTGTAACAGTGTTTGATACCCTAAGTAATTCACGCCATAGTACCACACTATAACTACTCTTTAGCACCCCTCTTCCATCACCCCATCTCCCCCAAAACACCTTTCAGACATTTTTTGTTGACCATTCATGCAACTCATTCATTCGGGTTTTCTCAAGCAATTCACGCCTCAGCACCGCACTATAACTACTCTCTAGCACCCCTCTGTCATCGCCCCAATCTCCCCCAAAACATTTTTTAGACATTTCTTGTTAAAAGTTTTACTTCAAGTCATTCATTCGGGTCTTTGCAAGTAATTCACGCCACAGTACAAAACCTATATCTGCCCCCTCTGTCTTAGCCCCATCTCCCGCAGAACATTTTTCAGACATTTTTTGTTGAAAATTTTACTTCAACTAATTTATTTGGGTTTACGCGAGCAATTCACGTCATAATACCACACTATAACTACTCTTTAGCACCCCTCTGTCACCGCCCCATCCGCCCCCCAAAGACACTTTTCAGATTTTTGTTAAAAGTTTTACATCAAGTCATTCTTCTGGGTTTTCGCAGGCAATTTACGCCACACTACTACACTATAACTACTCTCTAGCACCCCTCTGTCATCACCCCATCTCCCTCAAAACACTTTTCAGACATTTCTTGTTAAAAGTTTTACTTCAACTCATTTATTTGGGTTTTCACAAGCAATTCACGCCACAGTACTACACTATAGCTGCCCCCTGTAGCATCACCCCATCTCCCCCAAAACACTTTTCAGAAATTTCTTGTTAAAAGTTTTACTTCAACTCATTCACTTGGGTTTTCGCAAGCAATTCACGCCACAGTACTACACTATAACTGCCCCCTCTGTCATCGCCCCATTCCCCCCCCCCCCAAAAAATACACTTTTCAGACATTCCTTGTTAAAATTTTTACTTCAACTCATTCATTTGGGTTTTCGCAAGCAATGCACACCACATTACGACACTATAACTACTCTCTAGCACTCCGACGGCACCGTCATCATCATTGTAAGCGTCCTCTAACGTTTTAAGCGCAGATACACACAAACATACAAAAACAAACAAACACAAAAACACAAAAATACATACACACACAAACACAAAAAAACAAAAAAAAAAAAAAACACACACACACAAACACACAAAAACAAACATGCACAAACACACACACATACACACACACACACACACGCATGCACGCACACGCACAAACACACACACACACACTCACAAACACACAAACACACACACATCACATACACACACAAACACACACACACACACACGAACATACACACACACACACACATACAAGCACACACACACACGCACATACACACACACACACAGACACACCAACAAACACACACACACACGTAGAAGATAGAAAAAGCTTTACTTCGATTCTGTAATTCCATTGGAGTTGATAGCGTACCCTAAAATAGTGGAAACAAGACACAGTAATGCAGTAAAATATTTTTATTGAAACAATATCAGCATAAAAATGATCATCTTAAATCTATTCATAGAATACTTCATCGTCTTTCTTTATGAGATGTCAAACATTCCCATTTTTCCGGAGAGGGAGGGGAGTATACACATCTTCTAGAAACTTAGTCATACACTTTAGTCTCAATAATGCCGGCTTCATAAACTACATCTGTGGTAAGCCCATGAAGATAAAAGTAACGCTTGCTGATGCTTTGTTTTTTTCTCATTCAACTCTAACCCTCTTTTGTGATATTACCCATCAGTGTCCTTTTTATTTTACTTGCACTTTTATTGTCTATTATAACAATATTTTTGCATAGCTCACAGTTTTGACACTTGGATATGATATGACTTATGACATGATTACAACAATATGTATGTCTTCTTCTTGTATTCTTTTGAATGGTAATACCTAAAAGATGATAATAAGATTTATCAACAGGTAAAGTGTTACCAGAAGTATAAGCAAGAAAATGACCTTTGTTGTCGACTAAAATTTTTAGAATAGCATTCTCTATGAGCACTATCATCTCTGGAAATGATACTCCCGCATATCCACCATTTTGACAGTAGAAATTCTTGTGTACTCCAAAGGAATTTAACTCCTTAGTTTCGTGACGGCGCACACATATATTTCGAATAAGATCGTCATTAAAACTTGTTTCTTAGTTCAAATATTTCTCTCTGCTAGCATTCAATGCTACGATAACTTTATTATGAGGGCAGGCTTTATTGGAATACTTCTCCAAAACCTTTTCCAGGATAATACTAGTGTTGTTTGCATGGATTTTGTTTTTCATCAGATGATTTTTAAATTCCATGCAGATAACATATGCTAATGCTTCTTTTATTTTACTTGAAGTTTCATTGTCTATTACGACATTATTTTGCATAGATCGCAGTTTTCACATCTTGATATGATATGGTTTATTATATTGATAGAAGAGTAGGCTTGCCATAAAGAAAGAAAAACGAGCAAAAATGGAGTTTTCAAAGGCTAAAAGAAAATACTGAAAAAACACAACAAAGCGAATATTTCGAGAGGACAAACGCCTCTCTTCTTCAGCGCGAAACGAAATAATATATGCAAGGAAAAGTGCCAAAGAAAACAACAACAAAAAACAAACGCAGAAAGTCAATGTGAAAGAACCAAAAGGCCAAAGAAAAAACAAAAAACTTAAAAGTTTATAAAATTCAATAAAAGCCAAAAACTATAAGAATTAAAACCAAATACCTAACAACCATAAAAGCGAATTATTCGCCAGCATCCGTGATTTGCACAAAATTGAAAAAATTATGAACTGCCATCGACGGATACTAGCGAACAACTGACAAGTAAAAGAAAAGAAAACAATTCATTCACTCGAAAACAAAACAAACCAGCAATTCATTAAGATGGAGAACTATGTCATCTGATTTCGGATTTTAATTTGTATTTCTTGCAGACACCCTTTGAGACCTAAGGGGTTATTCACGTGTTTGATTATATGACTGGTAAAGTGGTTCAAGGTTTATTTCAGGGACTACTAAAGTATCGGCTTCTCTTTTGAGAAAACCGAAATATGACTCGTTTATTCTTAATTAACCGGAATCTCTGTTTAAAGCTAGACATAAATGTTGGTATTTATAAATTTCAACAGCTTCTCTGTAGTGCTGGAAAATACCTTTGTCATGCGAAATTAGGCTAGATTGATTAAACAAAATAGTATGGTCTGGGTTTTCAAAGATGTGCTCTGCGATGGCAGAGTCAAAATTTTCTGCTTTTTCTGCTTTTTAAGTGTATTTTTAATTAAATAGAGTGCTGAGTTAATCTATCCGTGAATCGCTGATCAGTTCTTCCGATATACCAAAGGCCACACGAACAAGGAATTCTGTAGACACCGGAGTTTTCACCTATCGGGATAGGGTCTTTACCTAGATAAATTTAGGACCTGATAGTTTTTCTGGGTGTTTTCTGGATGTGATAGTTTTTCTATAGTAAGTGTAAATGTTATTTTTTCTTAGATTTTTTGAAATATTGTCTGAAACCTCTTTAACGTATGGGAGACTAAGATAAACTGAATTTTTCCTTTTTATCTTGGTCTCCCATACGTTCAAGGAGTTTCAGACCACATTTAAAAAAATCTAAGAAAAAATAATATTTACTCTATCTATATACCCAGAAATACTATCAGGTCCCAAATTTATCAAGGTAAAGACCCTATCCCGATAGGTGAAAACTCCAGTGTCTACAGAATTCCTTGTTTTTGTCGTCTTTGGTATATCGGAAGAACTGATCAGCGACTCACGGATAGATTAACTCAGAGCTCTATTTCAATTAGTAATACACTTAAAAAGCGGAAAAAAACACAAAATTTTGACTCTGCCGTTGCAGAGCACATCTTTGAAAACCCAGACCTCACTATTTTGTTTAATAAAGCTAGCCGAATTTTGCATGACAAAGGTACTGTCCAGCACTACAGAGAAGCTGTTGAAATTTATAAATACCAACATTTAGGTCTAGAATTAAACAGAGATTCTGGTGATTTAAGAATAAACGAGTCATATTTCGGTTTTCTCAAAAGAGAAGACAATACTTTAGTAATCCTTGATATAAACATTGAACCACTTTCCCAGTCATATAATCAAACACGTGAAAAACCCCTTAGGTCTCAAAGGGTGTCTGCAAGAAATGCAATAATTAAAATCAGAAATCAGATGACATATTTCTCCAACTTATTTAATTGCTGGTTTGTTTTGCTTTTGAGTGAATGAACTGTTTTTTTTTATTCCTCAGTTGTTCGCTAGTATCCGTCGATGGCAGTTCATAGTTTTTGAATTTTGTGCAAATCGCGGATATTGGCGAATAACTCACTTTATGGTTGTTAGTTATTTGGTTTTAATTCTTATAATTTTTGGATTTTATTGAATTTTATTCATCTTTTAAGTTTTTTGGTTTTTCTTTGTTTTTTTGGTTCTTTCACATTGACTTTCTGCATTTTTTGTTGTTGTTTTTTTCTTCGGCACTTTCCTTGGATATATTATTTCGTTTCGCGCTGAAGAAGAGAGGTTTTTGTCCTCTTGAAATATTCACTTTATTGTGTTTTTTTCAGGATTTTCATTTGGCCTTTAAAAACCCCATTTTGCTCGTTTTTCTTTCTTTATGTGATTTCAAACCAATGTGGTTTAAGTAACTATCTGAGTAGGCATGTCTTCTTCCTCTATTCTTTCGTATGCTAATACCTGAAAGATGACGTTAGGGTTTATCAAGCGATAATGTGTTACCAGGACTATAAGCATTTATTTGCCCTTCGTTATCAACTAAAAGTTTTAGACTACTATTCTTTTTTAGCACTAACATCTCTGGAAACGTCACTCTTTCATAACCACCATCATTAATAATGAACTTTTTCGGTCTTCCAAAGGAATTAAACTCCTTAGTGTCATGACAACACACGCATATATTTCCGATAAGATCACCCCTAACACTTGTTTCATAACTCAAGTATTTCTTATTATCGGCATTCCATGCGTCAATAACTTTATCATTTGCAAATGGCATGAGCTCTCATGTTAACCTAAGTTATATGAGCCTAACTTAAACGTAGGTTAACTTCATCTTTTGCTCCTTCTATCGAAAGGACTGAAAAAGTTGATTCCCACTTCTGCCCCTAATTTTAGCAATTTCCTCCAAGTTCCGTCATTTTCATGATTTTTTGCGGCTGTCTCAGTTGTAATCTTTGGTTGGTCATCGTGTTTATATATTTTATTATAAGTTTTCAATCAGTATTAGTTGTAAATTGGAAGGAAAAACATCTAAATCTTATTTGGAAAAGAAAGATGAGATATTTCAATAAGACATGTGCACATGATAAAGTTATTATCGCATTGAATGGCGATAATGAGAAATACTTGAATTATGAAACAAGTGTTAGGGGTGATCTTATTGGAAATGTGTGCGTACGTCGTCATGACATTAAGGAGTTAAATTCCTTTGGAAGACCAAAAAAGTACATTATTACTGATGATGGCTATGCAAAAGTGACGTTTCCAGAGATTTTAGTGCTCGAAGAGAATACTAATCTAAAACTTTTAGTTGATGATGAAGGGTAACTACATGCTCTGCTTAGGTTGCAAAAAACTTGAATCATGGGATTTAAAGACATAATTTTTAATATGAAATGTTTGAAAAATGTCTTGGTGGAGATGATGTCTTGTCAGGGTTGGGGGGGGGGCCATGTAGTGTTATTGTGGGGTAAACTACAGCTTAAAAGTTAGGGTGGAGACACTAATGAATTTTTACCACGGAAGAGGTGAAAATCTAACAGGTACTCAAAGAAATGGATATTTTTCTTGAAAGCTCTTAATATATCTTAAATTGCATCTAATATCAACCTTATTCCTTCAGCATTGCATGATAGAGGGGGGGGGGGGCGTAATGTCGCGATAGTGTGAAATCTATTATCCCACGCAAAGAAACGATACATTTCGTTTTATCGTTATTAATATCTTGAGAGCAATTGTCTCTGGAAGTAGATGTTTTCCAAGTGCGTGCCAAATTTTGGCTGTAAACACGTCATTCTAACGAGTGACAAAAAATGGGTAATCTTAGCTGTCATGCAATAGGTTATTTTTAAAATTTGGCTCCTGATACAAAATACTGTGAATGGTTTCATGGACGACTAACTTGGGGCGCTGTACCATTCGAAGGGAATGACCTTTCGAGTCGTGGCGGGATCAAGAACTATAGAAAAAGAAAAAATATGAAAGGTCTTTCGAGCGAAAAATGAAACGCCGAAAATAACAATGTCTTGGGACTTTTGGGGGGAATCTGTAAAATGGTACTATCTGGCAGTGATGGATGCGCCGTCCATGCGTAAGATGCGCTGACCTTACATAAAGTGTGCACCGAGTTAATGAAAAAAAACGCTTTGGGGGTTTCGGGCGAAAAAAAGTATTACATGACAGTGTTGCAATGAAAGTTCTAGTTCACTTTTTAAGAGTCAAGAGATTTAAGAGAAACTAGCCCCTCCTTCCCCCCCCCCCCTCACTGTAAAAGTCTAAAACCTACTTCGTCATTGGCGCTTTACTGAATATTATATGCGTCTTGAACATTCTTGGAAAGTATAAACAACATTAAATTGTATGTATAATGATTGGAAACTAAAAATTACAATACTTGGAAAGTATTAAAAGTATGTAATTGATGTATAATGATATTAATTGTTGAAAGATCCTTCAGTTCAAGAATTTATTTTACTGTAATTTTATTTTTATTTTCAATGCTGTAAGATCTGGAATAGAAAATATTTGTAATATAATTCTTTTTCAGTTAAGCGCCAATGACGCAGTGGGCTTTTGGTTTTTATTTACAGTTAAGGAAGGGGGCAGTATCCAAACTCTTGTTTATAGTGAAATTAAATTCGTCTTGAACAACTTTAGAAAAAACTAAACAATTAAACTGAATATTTGATGTATAATGATATTAATTGCTGAAAGCTCAACAGTTCAAAATTTTACTGTAATTTTAATGTTTATTTTCAATATTAAGTTCAAAAGAAAATATTTGTAATAAAATTCGTTTTCAGTAAAGTGCCAATGACGCAGTAGGTTTTAGACTTTTACAGTGAGAGAAGGAGGCGATAACCTAACCTAGCGATTTTTGTCCGTTTCAAGCTTGATTTGCATATTCAATTTAAGCTTCACTCGTTTTAAGATTTATTTATTCTATGTTTGTTTGTATTGATTGTTTATTTAATTTTTGTTCGTTTTAAGTTTCATTTATACTTCAATAGCAAAATGTTTGTTTCGTTTTAAGCTTTATTTTCATATTCAATCCAAGCATTACTCGCTTTAAGATCTATTTATTCATTTATATTGTTACTTGTTGTAAGTTTTTTCCTATGATTGTTTATTTAATTTATGTTCGTGTTGGGTTTCATTTATTCTTTAATAGTAATTTCGTGTTGTTTTGAGTTTGAATTTTAACAGGTATTAGTATCTACCGAGCTTAAGTTTAAAATGGCCTTCACTTTTCTTTGAAAAACTTATTTTGGGAAGGTTATTTTTTAATTAATTACTTGAAATGAAGATTTAAAAAAAACATAATATGAACCCTGGAAATCCGGTATTTCTCTCTGTACAACAGTGAATTTCAAGCTATGATACCAATTCTAAAGCTAGTCTCTAGTCATAATAATGTCAAGATGGCTTTGCTTCAAACTTGCATACAACCTAATCATGACATGTCCTTTTCAGACCCAAAACAAGAGCCAGTGATTGAACTGAGCCATTGTGTAGAAGTGATACCAAATTAAACGATAAAAGAAATAAAGCAACAATTCTAAAATGGATTTTTGCTTTATCTTAAAAGGAATTGATGCTAAAAGGGATTGATAATATTTTATATTCTGTGAAAAAAAAGTGTCCTTAATTGGTTTGCTTTTACAGTACCAAAGCTTCTATATTATTTTTTGTTTTCAGTAAAGCGCTAGTTTTCTATAATCCTAGAAACAAAGGGAAACATAATTAGTGGTTTATTTGTACTAGTTTTATTGATATATATTAGATAGGCTATGAAGCAATAATTTTTGTCCGTTCAAGTTTCAACTTCGCTCTTTACTTCCCTCGGAAAAACTTTTTTTTAAATTAATCTTTGTTCATTTCTTATTAGAATTTGATGTAGAAACAACGCTGCCGTGATCTTTTTTATTTATACGGAATAATGTATGTTCATTTTAAGTCTTAATGTTACTGCTCGGTTTCAGTTGAAAACTTATCTTTAATATAATTTCTAATTATCACCGATCTAGGGGAGATAAGATACCTCTAGAAAATATTGCAGACACTTTCTAAGAAAAAGAAAATCTTTCCGACTATAACATGAAGTTCATTATCCATACTTCACAAAACAATACATATTTTTCAGAAATGCTTGTTTTTCGATGAACATAAAGCTGTTTTTACTCGGCCAACTTTGTCTGAAAAGCTATAATGAAGACAGGGCTTTATAAATCGTCTACTGACTAGCAGAAATAGAAGGCTATTGTAACAAAAGAGAGCTGTTTGAGAGCTCATTTAAAAGCTTATATTTATAATCGCTTTTTATAAATTTGACTTGATAGCACATTCTCACAAGGTGCACTTTCAGTTGTTTCCCCCATTTTTTTAATGAAAAAAATTGCCTTTTCCAATGAAATGACCAAAAAAGGGTGTTTTTCAAAACCTAGGTAAAAGCAAAAAAATAAGGGGGCAAGGACGTCCCCTCACCTTAATTACCGCCGTTAGAATTAGGACACAGGCTTCATCGCAGAGTGAAGTTTAATGGTTCAATTCAAAACTGTCGATCTTTCAAGCTTAATTTTTGGTTGATTGTTGGTTGAAAAGTTTTTAGTTTTAGTTAATTTGGTTTTGCAATAATCTTTTACTTTTAAGATGAGTAGGAGATTTATAAAGTTTATTATGAGGGTCTGGAGGGGGAGTATATGGGAGGGGTTCTTAAAACCTCCATTTAAGGGCTTTGGACCATAACTATTAAAATGGTATAATTTTATACTTCTAAACTCTTCCACTTAAGAAGTGGCATCAAAAGTGCCGTTTTTAGGGCTATATGGCACTTATTGATGCTAAAATTGATAAAAAGCACAAAGATATGAATAATAGGTTTAAAATGAACCTTCCCGGGATATGCTTTAGAAAATGAGTGCAACACATTTGCAAAAACTGTGGATTATCTGAAAAGTAATCAAAAGAAGGGACAAACCATGATTGAAAAAAAAACAAGCTGGAATCGAACGTATGATATTCTAGTTTGAAGTCCAGCGCTGTTTTAACAGAACCACGCCTCTTATAATGTAATTTAATATATTCTTGTTTGTAGGACTTCAATTTTGTAGCTTATTAGGGGACCTGGAAGAGGAACATGCAAGAGGTGTTCTTGTCAACCCCTAGTTAAGTATTTTGGACCATATCTATTACAAGGATACCGTTTTATGCTTCCAAGATTTTCTACTCAAGAAGTGGCACCAAAAGTGTTGTTTTCAGTGCTATACCTCACTTAGGAATGGTACAATTTATAAGAAGTACGTAGATGAGAGTGAAACTTTTCAAATGAGCTAATAAGCATGACTCTAAAAAGTTTTATTAGCCCACTAGCCCCAGCTTTTCCACTTGAGACATGGCACCAAAAGTGCCATTTTTAATGCTACTTGAAACTTGCAGATGGTGTAATTTATAAGAAGAACGCATATATGAGCTATATTTTTTATATGAGCTATTAAAAATCTATCTAAGATGTTCCGGTAGCCCGCTAGCCCTTGAGAAACGGCACAAAAATTGTCTTTTTTCGTACCATATGGCTCATTCAGATGGCAGAATTTATATAAACCACGTACATATGAGAAATAGCTTTTGCATGAGCTTTTAAGAATCTGTCTAGGATGTTCTAGTAACCCGCTAGGCCTGGGAAAAAGACGAAAAAAGAGACCGTTTTAACATTTTTTTACTTTTAGTTAATATGTACTGTGGTTCGCTCTTTACTAGGTTGCAGATAATATTTTACCCGTGACAAAAGTGTTCATTGCAAATTCTCCCCAAAAAATTGTTGACGAATTGAAATCTGTGAAATCTAATTGATGGTAGAATTTGTAAAAACCTAGTAAACATAAGCAATAGCTTTTAATTGAGCCATTGAACATCTATCTAGGATGGCGTGGTAACCTACTAATGTTTCGGTAGCTTATTGATGACCAGATGATTTATGAAACTTACTAAAGGGCTGGGAGGAGGAGTGTACGGGAGGGGTTCTTGTAAACCTCCAGCTAAAGAATCTCGAACGTAACAATTACAATAGTACCTGTTTCGTACTTCAGAGCTTTTCCACTTAAGAAGTAGCACCAAAAGTGTTGTTTTAAGTGCTATATTACACTTACCAATGGTAGAAGTGATAAAAAAAAACACGTAGATATGAGCAATAGCTTTAACAATGAGGCATTAAACATAACTCTTATAAGTTCTGCTTGCCCAATAGCCCAAGCTTTACCATTTGAGATCGTGGAATTTATAGGAAGAACGTAGATATGAGCAATATTTTTTATATGAGATATAAAATATCTGTCTAAGCTCTTCTGGTAGCCTGCTATTGCCACCCCTTGAGAAATGGCACAAAATGCCATTCTAGTGCCATATGGCATTTGTAGATGGCGGGATTTACAAAAATCATATAGGTATGAGAAATAGCTTTTGAATGATCCATTAAGCAATTCTATGGTGCTCTGGTAACCCGCTAGACCTGGAAAAAAAAGGAAAAAACGGGAGGCACATCAGTGCTACCGATGCAAAAAAGTCATTTTCATTGTTGTTCAAGGAGGGGGCTGTAGTTTCCCTGTACAAGGTGTTCTGACGCCATTTTTGAGGGGTTTCAGGTTTTTTTTTAATGACAATAAATTTATTTTCGCAATAAACTTTTACTTTTAAGACGAACCGAATTCATAGTTACCATTCCTGAATCAGTGTTAGATTATAATATTTTCCCCTAGGCAGTTTTTTCTTCAAAACATGTTTTTTAACTTTTGGTTACTATAGGCTGGTGTTCACTCTTTACTAGGTTGCAGCTACCGCTGCAACCACCGGAGCTACCACTGCGCGCACGCTTACTCAGCTCAAACAAACCTAACTCAGTAATCAATTAAAAGACTTGGAATTTACGAAGTAACTGAGTTTGTTCTATGCAAAAATGTTTTTTTTTTTATTAATTTCTGATACTTAGTCACCAATTAAAAGATTTGGAATTTACAAAGTACCTGAGAGTATTCTATGCATAAGTGAAAATCAGTTGTGGTGTCATCAACAACTTTAGTGAAAAAAGATGGTAGCACATGGACAGGAAAAAATAAACGGTAACCTCTATGTTTCAGCCGGTAACCTCGGCTGAAACAACCGAGGATCTACAAGCCGTTGCTAACGACGTCCTCAAAATCATTAGTTCGTTTGGAATGATCATAAATTCATAAGAAACAAAGGTTATGTGCTGCTCACGAAATCCCCAGGATACAGTTAGGCCAAAACTGAAACTTATTGGAGAGAGTATCCAGTGGGTCGACGAGTTCCCTTTCCACTCTAGTTTGGTCACAAGTGACAACAGCGACTCAAAAGACATCAAGAGACGTCTCGCCCTCACGAGTTCCATTTTCAAAGCTCTTATGCCCGTATGGCGAAGCAAGGATTTGCCTCGGCGGCTTAAGAAACGACTTTTCGATACCCTGATCACCCCCATCGCAATATACTGATTTGAAACATGGACGCTGAAGGTGAATGACAATCGTCGACTCGCAGCATTTGAAACTAAGTGCCCTTGGCTCATCAACGGGATTCCTTACCTTGATAGAATCTCAAATGTCGAACTTCTCGAGCGCCTTAAAATACAACAAACAATTCTCATGAAGACCAGCTCCAGTAACTTTGATGGCTCGGTCACGCACAGCGGATGAGTCAGTCCCGTCCCCCAAATATCACCTTCGAAAGCCAAATTCACGGTTCTCGTCTTCGTTGTCGTCCCCCAAAAAGGTGGAAGGGAAACTTTGCACCTCACCACCTCTTGGACCTTCTTCGCCTAGCAGAAGACCGTGAAGCATACAAAAGGCACATCCACGCCATTACGAAAATAGAGGCCCCAAGGCGACCTTCAAGGACGGATGGGACTTAAGTCAAGTGTCATGACAACGAACGCGTATATTTCCAATATGATCTCCATTAATAATCGCGTCACAGCTTAAATGTTTATCCTTTTCAACATTCAATGCAACGTTAACTTTATCGTGTGCAAATACTTTCTTCGAATATTTCATGTTTACTTTTTTTAATGTGATATAAGTGTTTATCCTTCCAGTGCACAATTAATATTAATCAAGAAATATAATAAACCATCTACTGTTGATATACAACCACAGAGTGCTATGGGGGTGGCCACATAAAAAAAATACAAGTCAGAAATTCTGTTCAAAAAAAGTTCAGAATCAAAAATAATTAAGATTTGCCTCAAGGGCTAAGCTATCAAACTACCCGAAGATATTTTATGCACTTTTTAGTTTTCAAACTACTCTTTACTGTCTCCTGAAGGTCCTAGTTCAAAAACATTTCACGGATTGAATTCAATAGTTCAAGAATGGATAGTAGGGAAGGGTGTTATTTTTAAACCAAAGATGATATATGATTTACAAACACATATAACATAGCTTCAAAATATATTCAATGGGTGGGGCCGGACGTATTACAATTTTTGGAGATCGAAACATGTTTTGTTAACCATCCAAAGAATTGTATGGTATCCAAAGAAAAGTATGGGAAAGTATCATAGGATGAAAACAAAATCGAACAGGAATGGAGGAAGCAAAGTCCCATCGATTTTGAAATATTGAGAATACGGATGCGGTTACCTACTGGTGTTTTTTTTTTTTTTTTTAAGAAGAGCTCTTCCGTAACCGAGGTATACGTAAATCTAAAATTGGCATTTATACTTAACCTTCTCTTCCATTCTCCAACTTTGTTGCCGAAAGGTTTTTTAGTTCAGTAAAATTCATAAAGATGGGCAGACGGAACAAGCTTGAAACGGAAACGTTACGTTGAATTCTGAAGACAAATATGGCATGAAGCAGGCCCAAGAAAGTGTCCTGTGCATTCGTGGACGCGAACAGCTATCGCTGCACATGAAAAGAGTCAAGGCTTCAGCAACCATTGGAAAAAGGATGAACGTGTTAATCTGATTTTGACTAAAAATAGACTTGTCTCAATTTTTTTTATCAATATAACCGTATTCTGAGACAACTAATAGATTGTTCACATTGGTGTGATAAGCAGTGTGGCCTTATAGCCCAAACTATCAAAAATAACCATATACAAAAAATATATATTTATTTTGACCACCCTATCTACTGACGTGCTGACACAACCAGTTAAACACTCTGATTGGTCATGCGTGGCAAAAACTAGAATTGAAATCTATTTCTGCTACTAGTTTTATTACAGTCTATACGCCTTTTTCCACATTACTACACGAATGTGAACGATGCCTAATTATTGTTTTTTTTTTTTCCCTCTTCTGTATTACTCAAAGAACCTTCTAACCTTAAATTTCATATATTCAGTCACCTTTTGACAGTTTCGTTGACAGATAAATTTTTTTTTAAAAAATTTGTATTAACATAAACATAGCTCAATATGAAAACAAGTCAAAACAAGAATCATTCTTGAAAAACCGACCGGTTGGATAGTACAGGGGGAACTAATATACACCCTTACTCATTGACTGGGGCGTCCCGAGGGGATGGAGGGGCTTGCCGCCCCCTAACTCTTTTGTTATGCGGTCCGAAATTTTGCAAAATCGGCCGAAATTTAGCAAAATCCTTGATTTCTGCAGAAAATTTGGCACAAATCAGGTAGCGATTCAATAATATTTAGAAGGACCCCCCCCCCCCTAATAAAATGAGCCTTGGGACGCTCCTGCTCATTGGTCTCCTGTACATTTCAGCATCAATGGGCAAAGGTAGGCAAGGCATAGGTAGCCTAATCAGAGTACTCTACCTTGAACTGTGACTCATTCCACTTCCATATAATAAACCTCGATTTTCACCAATTCAAACAATTGATTAATCCACAAAAAATCAATGGACAATTCATCAAACTTCCTAAACGCAGAGCTATGCATAAATGAATTCCATAAACGGAAAGATATGTGGAATAGCATTCCATGTGATAAAGGAGGGCTCTTATCGCTTGGGTGTATAGCCACGGTGATTTTGGAATTTTCTTACGGTTCCCAACTTTCAGTCAAAATAAGCCGAAAACAAGCTCATTTTTTTAAGCCCACATTCCCACCCCATGCCTACTCAAAAATCCAACCCGCCCCTGACGGCTAAAACAAGCCCATGGGGCGGGAAACAAGCCAATCTGGCAACACTGCATCTTCACTGCACCCGCTGTCTAGACTAATAATACTACTACGTAAGTGAAGCTGTACACTTGATCGATTTTTTATTACTCAATGTCGTCTTTTAATCTTCACTTATTCCTAGCCTCCTAGTCTCATCTTTGCTCAAACTGCAAAGCATAAGTTTTAGTTTTTTTTTTTCATTTTGGCTTTCAACTTCTCTTTTTATTTCAATCACAAGAGCCACCTATTTTAACGAATTTTAATTTGGTTTTAAAAATATACACAATAAACCTTGCGAAAAGATATTTTTTTTCTTAACTCAGGCTAAGCAGCTAAAGAAGTCAACAGAAGCCTGATCCAATAGAGCATTGAATATTTGGTTTACTTGACACCTCTGTTGAATTTCATTTTTTTTTTTACAATCTTGTCAAATAAAGAGTGTAAGGGGCGCATCCTCTTTAGTATCCTTGAGAATTTGTAGAAAAGGTTCACTTATTTATGCAATTTTGCCGTACATGAAAGTTATAGATTTTGGATGACCGGAAGATTTAAATTTTTTATGTAGAGTTAATCTAGTTTACGGTATAATTATTACAAATTTTCTGGTGGAAAAAGAAAAAAATATGAAATTCGACCATTTGCTGTTATTTTTTTTATAATTTGTAGTACAAGGAGTACTCTAAAACCAGTTTATGACGGCATTAGAGGAATATGTTAACATTGCAAAGAATGAGGTAACCCC
Source organism: Artemia sp. Qi Xiang Cuo (assembly GCF_049724085.1). Lineage (NCBI taxonomy): Eukaryota > Metazoa > Arthropoda > Branchiopoda > Anostraca > Artemiidae > Artemia > Artemia sp. Qi Xiang Cuo. Next base: position 26,260,560 of record NC_142807.1, on the reverse strand, counting down.
ATCACTAAATTACCACATTATGCCCCAGGGAAGCAAATTTTCTAAACAAACGTGTGTGATATCATCTTTGTGATATTTGGTAGATAAATCTTTATTTAAAACCCAGGCACCTATAATAAAGAACACTATAAGCAAAGCAAGCAAGCATAAAGCATCAAGGCAAATAAGCATAAGCATACAATAGCAGCTGGTGCACAAACACAAGCATAAAGCAAGGTATCACATAATGCTACATCCCCCTTCAGCTGTTTCCAAGGGATGAGCTCCTTCTACCTCTAGGCATGGAGGCGCTAGGCTTACTCTGCTAACTGCCAATAACTTGGGAAATTATCACTCAATACAGGAGACAACAGAACACTACACCAGGAGGCGCAAGGCTCACTCCCATCAGCTGCCACTGGGTTTTGGCAGACCTACACTAGACACAAGTGCTTCATTGTCACTTCGTTATTCATTATAGACTTAGTCTGTCTGGTGGCTTCACCGCTCTGTCAGGTCTTGCGGCCTGAGCAGCTGTTGCTTGTGCTTCAATTGTGCTAGACGGTTCACTTGCTGGCAGGTGGGGCTCAGCTATGGCCATACCGGGCTCGGTGGTGGTAGTCGGGAATCTCTGAAATGATCTGTGCAGATTCATTTTTGTGGCAGGGTCAGGACAATCTGCAACCTGTCCCAGGTTTAGTGACCATGACACAGCCTGGGAGGGGTACTTCATGGCAGGTCTATCATCAGGTGTGAGTGGAGAGGCTGCTTTGATTAAGTGTCTTCAGTTTCAATAAAAGATTGTACCATCTTTAGTTGATAAGTAGTACAATCTAGTCTCATATGCCTCTTTAATTATTTCCCTGCTTCTCCATAGTTATTCTGGCTATTTTTTGAAGAAGACCTTGTCGCCTCCTCTGAGCTTATGATGTTCTATAGTATGGCAGTCATGGTAGGATTTTTTTCTGGTTTGAGCTATCTTTCTGCTTGCCAACAATTCAGAAGTTTGTACCGCTCTATTTTCCAAGGTCTTTTCTGTGGATGGGAGTTTTGAGCAGAGCTGGTGGCTCACGAGGATTTGTGAGGGGGCGGTTAAACCGTCTATTGGGGTGTTACGGTATTCCAGAATTCCGAGGTACGGACCCGATCCATTTTCACTTGCCTTGGTCTTGATGCTCTTGCAAGTCTGGACAGTCTTTTCACTAATCCATTTGACTAGGGGTATACTGGGCTGGAAGTTTTTAACTCAGATCCCAAGTTTCTGACAAACCTTTTGAATTCTTGGGACACGAATTGTCTACCATTATCGGACATCATGACCTGGGGTATACCATGACGGGCAAAATGCAACTTCAGCTTCAAAATGACTTCTGCGGATGTTAATTCAAGCAACTGATCAGTTTAAAAGCAGTGAATATGGTAGTCCACCACTAGGAGGTAGCTGGCCCCATGCCAGGAGAATATGTCAAAGGCAACTTGTTACCAGGGGAGAACTGAAACTGGTGAACAGATAAGTGGCTCTTTTTGCAGACTCCTGCTGTTTTTTTTGGCATGTGTAACAGCTGACAATCAGATTTTCTATGTCTGTGTTCAGTCGTGGCCAGTAGATAAGCATCCTGGCTCTCTGTTTACTTTTCTCCACTCCTAAGTGGGACGCGTGTAGCTGTTTTAACATGTCGGATCTCAGACATGCTGGTACCACTATCCTGTCTCCCTTGAATATGATTTCGTCATTGATGCACAGTTCGTGTCGGACTCCCCAAATGGAAGTACGTGACTAGGACATAGCTTGCGGCAAACTGGCCAGCCAGTTTCTATAATTTGTCTGAGTGCAGCTAGCTGGGGGTCTTCTTTAGACTGGTTGCGGATTTATTGCAGCTTTGAATCACTCACAGGGAGTAATTTGACAACTTGGTGTACATATGCTTCGAGTTCTCTCTGGCTTGCCTTGTCAATGTCTGACAGGTGGAGCCTTGATAAAGCATCAGCGACTGGTATTTCAGTGCCAGGTTGGTAAGTGAAACTCAAGTCGTATGGCTGAATCTGGAGCATCATCCTTTGTAGTCTTGCTGGGGCCTTGTGCAAAGGCTGTCGTAAGATGGTTTCAAGAGGGCGACGATCAGTGAACACATTGACTTGCTTTCCATAAATATAAAGATGTAAATATCGGCAGCCAAATTCAATTACATCAAGTTCTTTCCCTAGCTGTGAGTATCTTTGCTCGGTAGACGTATGGGCTCGTGAAGCATATGCTATTGCCTGTCCATTTGTTGAGATGTAAGCTCCTAGCCCTTGTGATGAGGCATCGACTGTCAGGTCAATTGAGGTACATTGGTGATCAAAGAGGTGGAGTTGCGATACAATGGACCCCTTTATTTCCTTTAAGGCAAAATCGTGCTTTGTTTCCCAAACAAGGTCTCTGTCTTTGCAGATGTCACGAAGGTCCTTGCATTTTGTTGATAGATTAGGGATGTATCTGGCTAATTAGTTTAGCATTCCTAAGAGGGTGGTCAGCTCTTCCTTGTTCGCTGGCTTCGGCATTGCATTAATTGCACATAGCTTCTCTGGATCAGAGCGCATCCCTATTTCGCCAATCATATGGCCAAAGTATGTTACCTCTTGTACCCCAAATTTACATTTACTGAGGTTGAACCTCACCCCTTTTGCTCGAGCCCTCTTTAGGACAGCAACAAGACACTGATTATGCTCTTTGAGGGTTGAACCAAAAACTAGCAGATCGTCTATGATGACTATAAAGCCAGTTAGACCTTCAAACACTTGCTCAATGCGCCTCTGGAATTCGTCCTACGCTGATATAATGCCAAACGGCATACGCTTGAAACGGTATCTTCCAAAGATAGTGTTGAATGTAGTTAGGTCTGAGGATTCCTCATCTAGCGACAATGACCAGTATCCTGAACGTGCGTCTAGCTTTGTGAAGTACTTTGCTCGATGCAAGTTGGATGTAGAGTCTTCTAGCGTTGGAATAGGGTAGTGGGGTCTTCTGATGGATTTGTTGAGATCCACAGGGTCAATACAGAGATGGAGAGTGCCATCTTTCTTTTGAACAGCCACCATGGAGTTGACCCATTCATTAGGGAGAGTCACCTTCTCAATGACACCGTCTTTCTCCATTTTATCAAGCTCTGCTTTAAGCTTGTTGCGAAGAGCTGATGGATTTTCCTTGCAGCATGAACCTTAGGGATGGCTCTGTCCTTCAAATAAATATGGCACTTGCCATCCAGATTTCCTAGCCCTTCAAAGACATCATTAAATTCTTTAATAACCTCCAAAACAGAGTTGTAGATTGGTACTTCCGTGCTTGCAGTAGAGTTGACATTCATGATCAGTTTAATAAGGTTCAGATCCAAGCTTGATCTGAAACCGATTATGGGAACAGAGTCTGCTTCTACAATGTAGAACTGCTGGTTTGAAGGCCTTGATTGTTCATAGGTGCAGCTCAAAGTACATGCTCCTCGAACGGGAATCCTGCCACCACAGTGACTAGTGAGCTTCTGCTTAGCCTTAGTTATTTCTGGCTTTGGAAAGAGCATGTCAAAATAATTGATAGGAGGGATATTTGCTTGCGCTCTTGTGTTAACTTTGAAGCTCACTGGCAGCTGGGCGTTTATTTTGAGGGAAACTATGGCTTCTTCCTTGTTATTTGTTTCCGAGACTTCATGCAGAAATATATGGTCCTCATCATCAGAGTTTCAAGTGTGTTGTTGGGGCCTGAAACTACATTTACGACCTTGTTGCTTCTGCAGACACGTGCAAAATGGCTAGGCTTGCGGCACTTTGTACATGTTTTTACTTTTGAAGGACATGCATGATTCGGGCTGTAGGTGCCTCCACAGAAGTAGCATTCTCTAGATCTTGGACTGGTGGCCTTGAACTTGTCGTTTCTTCTGCTTGGGCGGCGATTGATTTTATGAATGGAATCAACTTCCTTTTTAATGCTACCTTTGTCAAACGTTCTTAGCTATGCCAGGGTTGTTTCAAACTTGTAACATTTCTCTATAGTTGTTTCAAGGGTTAGGGCGCCTCTTTCTATTAGCAAGTACTCTCTGATACGTGGGTTCAGCATTTGACAGACTATTCTGTCTCGTACCATTTCATCTGCGTCCCTGTAGCTACAGGCCTTAACCAAGGTTTTCACCTCTGTTATGTAGCTTTCTATGTTTTCTCTTTCATGTTGGTCACGTTTCTGAAAGACGTACCTTGCAAACATGCTGTTTGTTTTAAGTGATGCATAGTCTTTGAATTTTGTCATATATGGCTCAAGACTGTCCTTTTTACTGTTAACTATAGCGAAGATATTAAAAATCCCTCTTCCCCTGTCTCCTGCTCAAACAAGTAGGTAGGTACACATGATCTTCTCAGTTTTGCCAGATAAAGGGCCAGCAAACATAAGACGAGCATGCTGCTCAAATCGTTTCCACTCATCTGGAAGACACAGCGAGTCCCAACTGATACTTAGCTTGTTGACAACCATTACTGGTTACTCACTTCTGACACCATGTGATATTTGGTAGATAAATCTTTATTTAAAACCCAGGCACCTATAATAAAGAACACTATAAGCAAAGCAAGCAAGCATAAAGCATCAAGGCAAATAAGCATAAGCCCGCAATAGCAGCTGGTGCACAAACACAAGCATAAAGCAAGGTATCACATAATGCTACAATCTTGTATGACAGTGCAGTTTTCGTCAAAAATTACACTATATTTTGGTACTATATTTTGCTGCTTAAAGACGAACTAGACATGGCAATTTCTTTTCAAGTAATCTCTCTCTTAGCATTTATGATCACTGAATTGGTACGTATTATCCTTAGGAATAAAAGTAGGAACTAAAGAGAAAGGATTATCTATGTGAAAAGTTAATTTCTTTGTTTCAGAAAACATATGACTTACTTGCCTTAACTAGTGTTCCAGACGCTCCTTTGGGTTACACTGTGAACAATCTTCTTAGTATGTTCACCCATGAGCTTCCTATTCAATGTCTGGTCGTCTAGGAGGCATAAGGTCGTTTAGGAAGTTGCAATACTACATTATATAACATGACATCATTTCTATAGGGTAAACTGTAAAATGTATGGTTTTCAATTAGAAATCTTAACTATAATCATTAACAATCCGATTAATTAGCTGTGAAATCAGTAACTGCAGAAAAATTTTATGGCTTTTAAACAATTATTTATGCTTCTTGTGTTTGAAACCATAAAGAGTGTCTGAAGTTTTTACTTTTTTGGAACTAGCAGTAAAAACAAGACTTTAATGCGAAACGTTTGAAAAAATCTTTGACTACAAAATGGAACATCTTTCGCCAAGAAAATTTATTACTGCTTTCAATTCCTTAAAGAAACATTCAGATCCTGAAAGGTGGATCTGTATTTATCCTGCATATTTGGATTCCACTAAGACTCTTCGCCAAGGAAGGAAGGTACCAAAAAACAAAGGAGTCAAGGCACCGAGAATTCTGGATATGTATAATGTACTGAAAACATTAAACTTCCCAGTTTGCCGTGAAAAGAAGCGATATTCACGGGAATATAGCAACAAAGAATGTACGGAAGAATGCACGGTATTTAAGCACGGGGAAAAATGTTTTGGTAGAATCAGAGTCCAACTTAAGAATGAAGACGGGACGGCATTTAACCCTCAGCTGAGCACTAGAAATTCAATACTTTTGTATCTCGGAGAAAAAATCCCTCAGATCAAGCCCCAACAGGGATCATCAAAAGCCCAGCAACGTTCCAGCAAGAAAAAAAGGAAGTAAAGACTAGTTCATTTCAACTTGTTCCTAATGGCAAGCTGCCAAAAAGGGTTCTAACCAGTTTTTAGCTAGTAAAAAAAATTAAACAAATAAACGGCTGATGTTTATATACTATCTCTGTAAACGAGCAATAATTGTGTATGTATTTATGGGTTTTTTTCTCTGGAAAATGGCTTCATATTTTTTGGAAAAATTTGTATTCTGGGATGATCTGGCCATGAAAAACGATCTATATAGGTCAAAGGTTTGAAAAAAAAATTCGTTAAGAGCCTTAGTTTTGGAAAAAGATATTTATGTTAATGACGTCGTATTTATGAATACATTCGAAAAGCATACATACATCATATTTGAATCAGTAGTAGTTGTATCGTTTTCAGTGTCTATGATGCAGGCTAAATTACACAAGAAACATATGACTGACAAGAAAAATCACATGATTGACCTCATATTTATGAGAACATTTCAAGAAAAAAATCCTGGCCATTGCGGGTTTTTAAGAAAAAACACTCACTATTAAGTCACACCCAAAGCCTATTACACAACAACCAAAGAAATCCTAATTTGGTGGGGCCAAATAAGGGTCAAGTGACAAGAAGTTAAAAATTCTTGTTCCCTTTTTTAGAGTTTTGGTTAGACATCCTCCAATCACTTTTGACTCTTAAAAAGGTAACTAGAACCTTCAATCTACAATCAAATGAACCGCCTCCGAACTTCATACGACCACCCCTTACATAAGATCTTATATGCCCCCGGGGCATAACTTACAACACTTGCCTCCTGGCTATGGGGGCTGTGTCAACCCTGAAGTTTTGAAAACTTTCATTCAATGCATTTGGGGAAAAATGGGTGTGGAAGGGGGGGGGGGGGGGGTAGATACCCCCTGATCACTTTTGATGACTCTTAAACAGGTAGCTAGAATTTTCAATCAAATGAGCCACCTCTGAAGTTAATACAACCACCTCTGACATAAAAATCTTATAAGCCCCCGGGGGACAACTTACAACACTTGCCTTTGGGTTCTGGAGGTTCTGTCGACACCAGAGTTTTTGTTATTTGATCTTTAAACTATTTGGACAAAAATAGCTATCATAAAATTTTGATCGGATGCATTTGGAGACCAACACATGTGGGGTGGGGAGGGGGAGGGAGTTGCCGTCCAATCACTTTTGACTCTTAAAAAGGCACAAGAAATTCCGATCTACAGTCAAATGAGCCCCCCTCCGAAGTTTATACGATCATGCATTTGATTAAAACCTTATATGCCCCCGGGGCATAATTTGCAACACTCGCCCCCGGGGGGGGGGCTTTGTTATATCTGGACTTTTGTTATATGATCTTGGGTACATTTTGAACAAAATGGCAAAGATAAATAGTTGGATCAAACACGGTTGGGGAAACGAAGGTTGGGGAAACGAAGGTTGGGGTAGGGGGGGGGGGGCGCTAGTTGCCACCTTATCACTTTTAACTTTTAAAAAGGATATTAGAACTTTCAATTTCTAATTATTTGTATCCCCTCCGAAGTTTATGTGACCACCTTTTACATAAAAATTTCAGATGTCCCTGGGCATAAGTTGCAACCTTTCCCCTGGGCTCTGGGGTGGGGGTATGTTGACCCCAAAGTTCTGTTATCTGATCGTTCGACTATTTCAAACAAACTGGCTATCTCAAAATTTTGATCGGAAGCATTTGGGGAAAATAGGGTATGGGGTGGTAAATGCCCTCCGATCACTTTTGACTTATAAAAGGTAACTAGAACTTTCAATTTTCAATCAAATGAGCCACTTTTGAAGTTTATACGGACACCTCTTACATAAAAAACCTTATATGCCCACAGGGCATAACTTAAAATACTTGACCCTGGGCTCTGGGAGGTTTTCAAAATTTTCATCAGATACATTTGGAAAAAAGGTGTGAAGGGGCCTAGTTGCCCTCCCATCACTTTCGACTCTTAAAAACTGCACTTGAACCTCTAGTTACCAATCGAATGAGCCCCCCTCCAAAGTTTATATGACCACCCCTTCCATATGAAATGCCTCTGTGAAAAAAAAAACTGAATAATAAATAAATAATAAAACATTGGAGCTTTATGGCCTTTACTATAGGCAACGCTATAGGGCTGCCTCTGGTAAAATTATCGATTGCTAGATTTTGCATAAGTTTAGCTTAAGCCTATTTTCATTTGGTAATTGAAAGATAAAGTCCAAATGTGACAAAAAACAATAATTTTATTGACTTATTTGGTATTCGCTTTGTCGGTAAAATGCCAAATAAAAATAGGGCTTTACTGTCTTTCTCTTATAGCGCCATCTTCTTTTTTATTCTTAAGATATTTTGCAAATGTTAAGGCAGTAAATTTTAAGTTAAAGTGAGATTGGAATCAAGCGAGGCGTGTGGATCATATCTTACTGACAAAATTACTATGTAATTATCTTTGTTTTTCTTTTCCTATCATGGACGTGAAATCTAATAAGTTGACTCGTAGGCCAACGTAAAATGTTTAAGGAGGGGGGAATAGACTTAGGCATACAAAATTGCTGGTCATTCTTACATATTGCCAAATGATTTGGGTGAAGTTGCTGTGAATTTCCGTCCACCCATATCCTACTAGAAAAAAAGGAACCAAGAACAATACTAAGGCTAGGCTAGCTGGTAAATTTCTACCAAATCATATTAGGCCTATTGAGTTAGGAATAAAGTGAATACACCATTCAATACCTTTTTTATGCTGATTATGAATATAGGCCTAATAATCATTTCTATTGGAAATGAATTTCAGCCCCCCCTCCATATATGCCAATTCAGGGTATATATTTCTACATTAGGGGGTGGGGTAAGTTTAAACTTACCTCCCATTTACATATGAAACAAAATTTGGTCAATATCTACAAAATCATATTATTGAGTTAGGACAAAAGTGAATACACCATTCAATGCCTTTTTTTATGCTGATTACGAATATAATAAGCATTTCTATCAGAAATGAGTTACAGCCCCCCCCCCTATATATGCCCATTCAGGGTTAGGTTAGGTATCGCCGTTAGAGGGGGGGGGGGCTGAAATACATTTCCAATAGACATGCTTATTATATTAATAATCAGCATAAAAAAAAAAGGCATCGAATGGTGTAATCACTTTATTCCTAACTCAATAATATGATTTGGTAGATATTGACCCAAAATTTGCCCCCCCTCCCTAATGTAGAAATATATACACTGAATGGTCAATATATACCAAATCATATTATTGAGTTTCAAATAAAGTGAATACACCATTCGATGCCTTTTTTATGCTGATTACAAATATAATAAGCATTTCTATAGGAAATGAATTTCAGCCCCCCCCCCCCCTATATAGGCTATACCTAACCTGGTCACTATCTACGAAATCATATTATTAAGTTAGGACAAAAGTGAATACACCATTTGATGCCTTTTTTATGCTGATTACAAATATAATAAGCATTTCTATCGGAAATGAATTTCAGCCCCCCCCCTATATAGGCTATACCTAACCTAACCCTGAATTGGCCTCTATAGGGGGTGGGGGGCTGACACTCATTTCCGATAGAAATGCTTATTATATTCATAATCAGCATAAAAAAAGGCATCAAATGGTGTATTCACTTTTGTCCTAACTCAATAATATGATTTTGTAGATATTGACCCCTAACCTAACCCTGAATTGGCATATATAGGGGGGGGGGCTGAAACTCATTGCTAATAGAAATGCTTATTATATTTGTAATCAGCATAAAAAAGGCATCAAATGGTGTATTCACTTTAGTCCTAACTCAATAATATGATTGGGTATATATTGACCCACTGAATTGGCATATATAGGGGGAAGGGCTGAAATTCATTTCCGATAAAAATGATTATTATAGGCCTATTTGTATTAAGCATAATAAAAGGCATCGAGTGATATATTCACTTTATGCGTAAGTCAATAGGCTTTATATGATTTGGTAGAAATTTACTGGCTAGCCTAGGCTTATGACCTTTACTTCATTTTAGTAGCCTAGATAAAATTTCTAAAACTACAAAATCATTATAAATATTGGATTATTCATTTCAAATTTATGCCCAGAGCAAGTGCCTCCATCCTTTAAACTATCCATGAGGAAAGGGGTGTTATAAAACTTGCAAAAAAACAGAAGTCTAAATGTTTTTTGGTAAATTTTTACCAAATCATATTGTTGAGTTACAAATAAAGTGAATAGGCCTATACCACTCAATGCCTTTTTTATGCTCAAAATTCATTTCTGACAAAAATTATCATTATATTTGGAAAGAGCATAAAAAAGGCATCAAGTGATGTGTTTACTTTATTCATTATTTGTAAGTCAATAATATGAAAAACTAAAAATTTACCCACCCAAGAGCCATCTAGCTAATCTAACCTAACTTAACCTAAATTTATGAATATTTGCCCATTTGTACATTTTTGGTAGATGCCAGTGATGGTGTTTAACTGTCATATATTAGGGCTGTTTTTTCAGGCATCAATGTGCTAAGATCTTACTTCTTTTGTCAGAAAATGCTTAAAAGTGAAATCTTTGAACTAAGATCTAACATCTTTTGTCATTTTTATGCAAATATCTTTCATCATTCTGCTGTACACAATGATGAGTATATCATTAAAGTTCTCTCATCATTGTTCTATATGGCAGAAAAATGGCATTCTTCACACTTTTTGCTAACATCAGTGAGCTGTAAGATCTTAGAACAAAGATGAGTTAAAAAAAACCAATAAGATCTTAGATGTAAGATCTTAGTGCTATAAAACCTGCCTATTGACTATTTGAAAACGGATAACTACAGTGAAATCTGTTTATCTTTAACAATTTTGTAAAAGAAATTGTACAACAGTGAAAATAGTGAGGATAAAGGTACTCCTCCTGGAAAATATGTTAACTAGGATAATTTTGCATATCATGAAGTAAGATTGTTTTCTTAGCATGTCTCCTTGTGACCTGGTGTGGTCTTACATTTATGCTGCCCTCTAGAAGAGAAGGAGTGGATATAGGTACATCAAAACACCTTCCTATGACATACTCTATTCTTTAGACTCATTCCTGAAAGTTTCATTTTCTTAACCTAGACCCTTTCCAAGATAACAAAAACTAGATAAACTAAAATTTTCCCTTAATTTGATCAAAATTGCTCTCACTGTTAAGATTGTTTTTGCTATTTGTTATTGTGTTACTATAGAAAGATGTAGATGGAAATCAAATCCCTTTTCAATGCCTTCTTCTTGTTCCAGCTTTCATTGCTTTTTTAAAATTGCTTCTGATTGAAAGAAAGTAAGGAGCTTTGCCCTTTCTTTTTTTTTGCTGTTATGACAAAATAGAATTTATGCTAATTGTATATTTAATAATATTATAAAACACATCAAAGTTGAGAGCTGGGCAAAGCTGGTTTTCACAGAACTGGTTAAGGAACCAAAAGTTTAGCCACCTTACTTTGCTGAGCCTATGGATGTGCTTATTCTGAATTAATATTTACAGAATATGTTGCAGCCCAGCTATCCTGATCCTAGGGACCATGTGTGCTTGTGCTCTTCTATCTGATAAGAGGAAGGGGATGTACCAAGCAGTGAAAAGTAAAGATAGCCTGACCTTCTCTAAGTCTTCAATAGGACATTTTTCTTCAAGTAACAACAAAGAAAAGTTACTATATAGCAAATACATTACTGTGTTAATTCAAAAACATTACAGAATACATAAATAAACAATGTGCATGCATCAAACAAGATAAATTAAGTAGTGGACTCAGCTTTTACTAAGACTGTCAGCAGTGAGTTGCTGCAGACAACAGTAGTATACTGTAAACAAGCTTTTGAGTGGGTGATGGTGGGTATAAGCTTCTTTTTTTTTTTTTTTGCCTGCTTCATTATTAATGTTAAAGTGCATACCCCCTTCCCCTTCCTTCAACTCCCATGCCCATCATATGAGACTAAATCTCACTGTTGAACTTTGTTTTTTTGTTCAATAAGCTAAAACAAATAGTTACTGCCCATATTTGATTGGTTTTGTAATACTTTTCTCAACTTAAAAACTGAATCTCTTTTACATCTTTCTATTCATAATAAGGAATAGTATAGTGATAGTGATAGTGATAGTGATATATTTAATTAACAAAAAATTTTAACTAAAAAAATCAATATGATTCACCCAAAACCAAATGGTTGACGTGGGGTGAAACAAGCAAAAAAAAAAAAAAAAAAAATAAAACATACATGTAACATCATTCAAATACACTATAATAAGAAATAAAGATAAAAAGAGACAAAAGAAAAGAAAGAAAAAAATAAATAAAGAATAATAATAATAGTACAGGGACAGCAACTACATACCATATTCATGTTGTGGGGTCGCACTCACAAACCAACAAGCAATTACAACTTAATTTAAATTAAATCAAATCAAGTCACCTCCAAACCAAACAAAACTAAAAATCATACTTACTTAATAATTTTTCTTTCAATTTTGCTTTAAAACCACTAAAATTTTCTAGTTTCTTCATATCATTATCCAAATTATTCCATAAATGTCCCCTTTATAAGAAAAGAAAATGTGGACCTGGCAGACACTATAGGTGGAGTATAATAATCATTTTTACCCCTAGTATTTTGGTTATGTATATTCCATCGGCTGTAAAACCAACCATTAAAGCACTCCGGCAGCTGCTTCATATTGTACCTATGCATAAATACTAATATATAAAAATGATGAAGACCCGCCGCTGGCAGTATCCTAAAATCCCTATAGACTTCTCGAACCGAGTCTCTTTCTGATTTTCCTGATAATACTCTAATAGACTTGTTTTAGATAATTCGCACAGGACTAACAATTGAAGAAAATGTACCAATGTATACAGAAGAACAATACACAATACAGGGATGGATTAATGACAAATAGAGAAGCCTAAGTATACTAATTGGAAACATATATTTAAGTTTACGAATCATCCCCAAATTACGCGATAGAATCCGGAATAAAGTTTAAATATGGTATCAGAAACTGAGAGTCTCATCTATAATAATGCCAAGATACTTTACTGCCTTTTGACGAGCAATAATACCATCCTCATATGCTATATGCTGTATCCATGGATAACAGTTCGATGTCCTCGAAAATATGAAAAAATTACTCTTAGAGGGGTTCACCTTTAGCTGATTCACTCTCAACCATCTTTAAACCACATTTAGCGATTCTCGTACACTCTCTAGGAGCAATCTTTCTGACTTTGCGATCACCACTAAAGAAGTATCATCAGCAGACATAGGCACTGTAGCGGCGCTATCATTTTTGACAATTTCACTCATTCTTGTTTCCAGTTTACCAACAGACTGTGGAAGATCATTCACAAAAATTAAAAATAATAAGGGTCCAAGTACCGAACCCTGTGGAACTCCACACTCAATACAATTTTCATGGAAACCCATATTACCAATTTGAACATATTGTTTTCTACAAGACAAAAAAGAACGTAAAAAAGAAAGAGCTGGACCCCTAATCCCATAAATTTCACACTTCATTAACAGAATATCATGACTGACTATATCAAAAGCCTTTACAATATCTAAAAATACAGTTGCCACTTTATACCCATTATCCAGCGCCATATTAATAATGTTAGTCAAATATATGTTTGCTTGCTCAGTAGCGCAATCTTGACGGAATCCAAAATGTGTGGGAGTAAATATTCTCTGATCTTCCAGATATTGATACATTCTGACCGAAAAGCATTTTTCTAGTATCCTAGAAATAATGGGTAAAATTGAAATTGGTCTATAATTTTCAACATCACCAGTATTCCCTCCTTTATGCATTGGTATTACTTTCGCTGATTTAAAACAACTCGGAAACACTCCCTCTTTTAGATACTGATTAATTAATGAAACAAAAGTTTGAGCAATCACATCCCAAAGTATTTTTATTACTCTAATTGAAACAATATCAGAGCCAGAATTGTTACCTTTCATACCATAAACAATGTTTCGAACTTCAGATTCTTGAAGTGGGAGTAGATTTAAAGATATTTCCAACTCCTTATGAAGATAATTTTGAAAAGCCGGGTCGCCTGTTTTGCTTATAATCGACTCTTTCACTCTCCTTCCAACTGTCGAAAAATGATTAGCAAATTCTTCACAAATTTCCTCTGGATTTTTAAGGCTGGTTCCATCTTTACGGAATATTTCCTGAGGGATTCCTCCAGATTATTGTCCTAAAGTGCTTCTTATCACATTCCATGTTTTCGACGGATTTCCAGATGCTTTTTCAAATTCTATTTTATAATAATATTGTCTAGATCTTCACAGGAGTCTGTTTAGCGCATTACGATAACTCTTATAAATTCGCTCATTTACATCGCAGGGATGACGTACCTTTTTCTCATACAAATTATTCTTCTTATTTATCGATCTCAATAAACTCGGAGTAATCCAAGGCTTCTTTGAAGGTTTTCTTCTACTGTTATTAATATTCTTAGAGCATTTTTCCAGAGATTGCTTAATTATTTGGTAAAAGACTCTGAACTTAGAGTCAATATTCGCAGAGATTGAAAACTCTGTATTCCAATCCTTGTTAGCTAGGTCATTTCTACATTTCAGAAGTGCATCTTTATCGAGTAACATCCTCAGCTTGAGACTGCTCTTATTTGTGGAATTTTTATTATCAACGCATACCGAGTAACTTGCAAATACACCAAAATGATCAGAAGTATCACTTATAAGAACACCTGGACCACCCGACATATAATTTGAAAATATGTTATCCAGACATTTTGACGACGTCATCGTAACACGAATACTAATACTAATAGCAAGGATTCAACCAATTGAAATTATCAAGTTTAAAAATTGGTCTGTAATAGATCCATTATCCACCAGATCAATGTTAAAATCTTCCATTATAAAAACAGAACTTCGAGGTGGGATCTTTTTCAATTGTTCTTCAAGTAATTCATAAGAGTGAATAAGAGATCCTGACGGTGGCCTATATAAAACCAGAACATAACCACAACGTCCAGGCAGCTCTAACTGCAAAATAAAAGACTCAAAAACCATTTCTTTATATATTAAAATATCCTCTCGGACACTTGCCCGTATATCAGAACGTATATACGCTGCCAGTCCCCCGTGTCGGCGAAGTTGACGATTTTTCGTGTAAAGATTATAACCTGAAATATGTAAAAGTTCCGAATTATAATCATTTAACCAAGTTTCAGTCAGTCCAATTACCTGAAAAAGAGATAAACTGGATATTTCATTTATAAAATCTAAACTTGAATTCAATCCTTGGCAATTCAAATGGAACACATTAAATCTTTCCGAAATATTACTACAAGCCATCTGCATTTGGTTTACGAATAAATATTTAGAATTTTCAAACTCCACCCTATAAGAACCACAAGGCCCACCACTTCCATCAAAAATTTCATTATACCTACTGTCAAAATTTACCTTCTTGTTTTCCAGCCCCAATACGTTAATTTGCCCTGGAGGAGACTCTAATCTTTCATCCAACATCAAAGCCAAATAGACAAATTTGAGTACGACTCCACAGAGGACACAATTCAATACACTCTAAATATAAATTTATTACATGCTGCCCAATAACAACACCAATAATAATAGTGAGATAAAAAAATAACAACATCAGAAAAAGAAATATTCAAAAAAAACAAAAACAACAACAATGACTCAAAAGGGCACACCTTGCATATTGGGTGCCTTCTCATATTTACATTTCTTCTACGCTACAAACAATCAACTATGAACTATATGAACTCCCTCAATTTCCCGCCAAAATTTACTTTTATCACCAATTAATCACCAGCTACTTCTTAATCAATGGGAACATGAATTCGAACAATTATTTTTCCTCTTAAGCTTCACTAATTGCCACTATATTGGTTACGAAATGATTGATTATTTGGTGCATAATCAAGTTCAGGAATCAAATCGTCTGGTGAGTATTTAGCACGTGTTCCGTTGGGGCGATTGAAAAGTAACACAGGCGGAAAAGTTTTCGAGATCCAAGCGTCTATTCCTAATTTGCGTAATTTTGCCCTTTTAATCAAAGAGGAAAACGGCTGGAAAATAAATAATACAAAATTATCCTTTTTACTACCATTTTGAGGAGGATTACAATTATCATCCTTTTTTTGGTCAAGTATCTTAGCTGATATATTTATTGTATTGATTTACCTGTTATCAATATTTTTGCCATTTTCCTTGACTGAATGTCAAAACCAGATCCACCTGGCCCCCACTTGGAAGGGGGCCAGTCTTGGGGAGATGCAGTACTCTCCCCAAATCAAGTCCCCAATCCTGCATTGGAAATTGAAACTGAAACATCTGATGATAGCCAAAACAACACCATGATCACTGTTCAGGAAAGACCAGAAACCAGCACAGTAGAAACTGAGTTCATCACTGTACAGAGAAAATAAAAAAGGAAGAAGCCATCTAATAGTCCTCTACAGGCTACAAACCATAGAGGCCATTACCAAACCACCCAACTACTCCGAATTCATAGCCCAACCCAACAAACTATAGAGAAATAGATCCAAGCTGGAAACAGTTATAAGACTGATTCCAAAATCCCTGGAGACGCTATTCTTACCTAAGAACATACAGCAGATAAGATTAACGCTCTTCAAGGCCCTAAGATGCAATTTCAGCATCAACATAGCTAGAGATGGCTCATTAGAAGTCCTTTTCCCAGAAGCTAACCATGCCAACACAGCTCTGCAGCTAACAACTGTTGGACGCATCCAAGTGACAACTGAAAAGTGGAAACCTCAGCCAAAAGAAGGAAAAATTGTAGTATACAACATACCACCTGAAATCTCTCAAGCTGAAATAAAAGAGGGTTTAATGACTGCCAATGGGAGAGACATTCCAGTTAAGACTATCTACTTCCTAGGTAAACCAAGAATAAACTTTCCACAAACAAGTAGGACTGTACTTTTCATATTGGCTGGACACCCCCAGATCACCCAACAAATATTTCTATTTGGGCAGCCAAAGGCACATAAAGCATACAAGGACAAACCAATCCAGTGTAAAACGTGCCATAGACTAGGCCATACCTACAAGCATTGCAAAACCACAATAAACAAATGCATAGTGTGCCAAGAAGAACATGAAAGCAATGACTGTAAAGCCCAACCTAAATGCATAAATTGCAATGGCCCCCATCATTCTGATAATAGAAGTCTATGTCCTAAATACAGAGAGCGTCTTAACATAATTAGAATGGCAGAAATAAAAAATATACCAATTCCATTTTCTGCCCAACAAGTAAGTAAATACAACCAGCCAGCTATCCCCTCAGAAACAGTTCCATACCCACCCCTCTCCCCAACCTACAGCATGCTTGAGACCCCGTGGACACCAAGGACATCTAGCACACCACAAAAAACTCCAATACCTGTCAGATTCTCTTCCCTGTTCCCTGCCCCAGCAAGCACAAGCTCCAGCAACAGCAATAGGCAAGCAAAACCCACAGGCCTACCAGGTTTCAAGCAAAACCCCAAGCCATTAGCTCCAGTAGCATCAGCCACAAACCAGGCCACAAAATCAATGCCCACCAACACAGCCAAGGCAATCACCAACCTCATAGCCTACACCATGGCAAGTACTTTCCTTTCCCAAGCGAAAATTCCCCAAGGACTTAAGGCAGTCATCATGAGAGAACTAGCCACAAAATACTTCTCTAAAAGCTTAGTAGAAACTGCAGAGCTTGATCTAATCACCATCCAAAATAACCATCAAGTTTACTACTATATGACCAATGCATAAAGACCAAATCCACAACCATCCATTACAAAACCAGAGCAAAACAACACTAAAGATCCTCCAATGGAACACACGCTCACTATCAAAAGAAAAGCTAGACCAGCTGATCATGTATACTAATGTAAAAGATACACATGTTATATGTCTCCAGCAAACCCACCTTGACCAAGAAAGTACACTATGGGTAGAAGGATATGAGCTCTACAGGAAAGAAAGATCATCTGGCAGGAAAGGAGGGGGTGTGGCTATCCTTGTAAGGAAAGATGTTAAACACAACTTCATAATACCAAAGGAATACCCTAATGAGGTTGATGTAGTTGGAGTAAAAATAAGTCTTAAAGATAGAGAAACACTAACAATATACTCCTTTTACAATCTCAATGGTAACCATGAAGCTAAGGAATTCCTAGCAGAAATTGCACCTAAGAGGATTCATCAGAAAATAATAATAGCAGAAAACTTCATTGCTCATAGCCCTACTTTGGGAGGAAAGAAAACCAGCAAGGCAGACCAATTTTTAGAAAATCTATTAAATGAATTCCCAGAAATGTCAATAGCCACACCACATGGTATGAATACCTATTACGACTGCAAAACTAACCTTTTCTCCACCATTGACCTACAACTAATGCCAAATAAACTATCTAAATACTCAAAAATAAGTACAATCCCTCACCTACTAACAGACCATTATGCCATACTGGTAGAAATTGGTAGAACTGTTTATGAAGAAGAAGAGTACACACCAAAATTTAACAATAACAGGGCAAACTGGACTAAATTTAAAGAAATTCTCAAAAATATTGATTACATGCCAATTCAAGAAAGCCAAGACACAGAATTCTGCACCAAAAGACTAACTAATCATCTTAAAGAAGCTTCAATATCATCAATACCTAGAACTACCAACAAACAATACATAAACAAATCATCAAGGAAGACATCAAAACCATGGTGGAATGACCAATGTCAAGCCTCATTTACTGCAAAAAGAGATGGAGAAAAGAATTTTAGAAAAAACCCAAACACCAAAACATACATCCGATTTAAACAAGCCTGCGCAGGACTCAGAAGAGACACAAGAAAGGCAAAAGCCCTAACATGGGCTTCCTACTTGGAAAAGATTGACAGATACACAACTGAATCAAAAATACACCAATTTTTAGACAGAATCATGGGAGCAGTAAAAAAGAAGAATAACATTAAGCATCCCCTACTTGTATCTGGTATCCAACTTGAAGATGATAGCAAAAAAGCTGAAGCACTTGCTGGCATCTACCGACAGAAGTTTGCCAACAAAGAAGAGTTAAATAAGCAAAGGCACAATGAAAGATTAAATACAGCTTATGAGCTAACACAGCACTTTAAAACTAATGAAGTCCTGCAAGCAGTTAATAAAATGAATCAAAAAGCAAGCCCAGGTGAAGATGTAACCCATATCTCTTGGATATCAAATGCCCCAAGAAATTTCCAGAAGCTCTTATACATACGTTTAACCTCTGCTACTCACAAGGAGTATTCCCCCAGCAATGGAAACATGCAATTATAACACCAGTGGCCAAACAAGGGAAACCCAAAGATGACCCACATTCATACAGACCAATTGTATGTTTACCAACCCTTGGTAAGTTGTTTGAGAGAATGCTGTACAACCGTGTCCAGTGGTATACAGAGACATATAACATCCTCCCAAAATATCAAGCTGGATTCAGAGCTTACCATTCAAATATAGACATCATTTTGAAACTTGTGACAGATGCACAGAAAACTATGAATGAACGATTAATACTGGGTTCTGTACTGATTGATTTAGAAGGAGCATATGATAATGAACAAAAATATATACTAGGAGAAAGACTCTATGCATTAGGCTTCCCCCAACCACTCAGAAAGCTGATTGATAGCTTTCTAGATAAAAGAACTTTTAAAGTTAAAGTAAATGGGAAACTATCATCCTCAAGACCTATTGAAAAGGGACTCCCACAGGGAGCTGTACTCAGCTGCTTATTATTCATATTGTATATGACAGCATTAAAAATTGACTCACCACATGGAATTTTTGCAGATGACATTGGAGCATGGGCAAAAGGGGAAACATTTGCTGAAGTTGCAAATAAACTCCAAACTATTTCTAATAACCTCCAGGACTTTTCTATCAGCATGAAACTACCCATATCAGTCCCCAAATCAGTGATCATATATTTCCATAATAGACGAAAAGTAGAATTACAACCAGTTACCCTAGGAAATTCTACAATCCCAACTAACAGTGCAACTAAATACCTTGGAATAATTCTGGACAACAGGCTTACCTTCAAACCTCACATTGACCATATCATACAATCGTGCATGAAAAAGATGAGAATTATTCAAAGACTATGTGGTACAACCTAGGGAAGCATGGATAGATCCCTCCTCAAACTCTACACACAGTACATCAGACCAGTAATTGAGTATGGCCTGATTATCTATGGAACTTGCTCAAAACAGCTCTTCAATAAATTAGAATGTGTGCAAAATACAGCAATCCGCATTGCCACAGGATGTAGAAAAACAACAAAGATTCAAAACCTTCTACAAGAAGGAGGGCTTCCACCTATTGAAGATAGATACAAACTTTTAACCATAAGATACCTGACAAAATTGGAAACAACCCCTCATCATTTCTTATTTCCAGAAGCTAGAGCTAGCCGACTAGAGCCAAAAAATCACCCACTGATGTCAGCAATTATGGCCAGGACACAATACCCCATCAAACTAGAGCATGTTAAAACTAAAATAGCAAAAGATCCACCATGGATATCAATCACCCCAGAGGTTAAACTAGAATTCCTCCCCCAAAAAAAGGAACAAATTGAATCCAAACTGCAATCCAACATTTTGGACAGTTCCTAAAAAAGGAATGTAATGGATATAACCAACTATACGTTGATGGATCACTAAGTGAAGATGGAGTGGAAGTGGGTACTTTGTAAGTGAGCACAGCCTATGCATTATGGAAAAACATAAGACAGGGACCAGCATACTAACAGCTGAAGTAGCTGCAATCAATTTGGGCCTTGAGACGCTAATTAAACTGAAACAGAGCAACAAACATATAGTTGTATTCTTTGACTCCAAATCTGCTCTCAATATCCTAACAAACCCTAACTTTAATACACTGGACATAGACTTACATCAAACTAACGAAAACATTAGCAGCCCTGGAAGATTAGGCTGTGTTATTAAATTTCAATGTATACCTAGTCACCTGGGTATAGAAGGAAATGAAAAAGCAGACAATATAGCAAAGCAAGGAGCAAAAAGCCAAATGGAACCAGTGAAACCTCTAACTATAAGGGACATAACTAGATTGCAACTGAAAACACTACCCAAATTTAAGTCATCAAATCTATCCTCCTCTCCAAACCAGGATGCAGTCAGTCCGTTTTCATTGCCTGTGTACAAATACAACTAACTTCGGCTTGCATTCTTTTTAATATAAAATTAGGCAACCAGATGGACAGGTTACCTGAAGTCCATTATGCAATTACTGTAATACCAAAGAAGAAACCCCTGAGCACTTATTACTGAAATGTATAATGTTTGAAAGAAAACAAGTGAATCTCCTCAATTTGAAAGTTCAACTAGGACTGAATTCAAACCCTCTGACAAATGTAAAAACTTTAACCCAATCTTCAGAAAGAGATTTTTTTATACATGCTTTCAAACTATTAAAGAATATAAGCCTGCAACACCATATATAGCAGTCAGTCAATTTATGCTGACTTATTGACTTGGGTAAACCCTACTTCGATTATATCATATTTTTTACCTAACTAGCAAATCTACATGTTTACATATTCATCCATATTTCGAATATTTATAAGCAGTGTTTACAATTATGCCGTTTACTATAATAGTAACAGTAATTTTTGCGACTAGTGAATTTACGTAAAAAAGCAACATTATGTTCAGGTGCAGGTGAATTGTCCCAAGAATATGAATTTATCCTGAAAAAAGAAGAAATATTCAAAGATTGGGATACATTGTCAACCCAACCCAGAAAGAAGAGGGGCAAATGATCTGATGTTCAGAACGCACACCTCAATTCACTACAGTTGATTGAACAAATCATTTCTTGCTTTGCGAACTTCAGCTGGGACATCATCACTGAGGTAAATATCACGGAACAACGATACTGCTTTACCTTTTAATTTCCTGGCATTTTTCAAAATATCAATTTTCGATTTTTTATCAGATACTTCAACACAAATAAATTTCTGTTTCTCACTCACTTGGGTTACCTTGAATGGTGGGACAGGAGCCATTTCTAGTCCTTCCGTAAGAATACTTTTGAAGATATCCTTCGCATTTTGTTCAGATTCACAAGAGACATTCCATACAATAATATTCTTTTCCAGTTTATCAAACTCCAGCCTGGCCAATCTCATACTCAAATTATTTGACTCTTTACTCTGTGCTATACAATCATCAGAAATTATTTTTACTTGGTTCTTTAGAGATTCTTTGACTTGCTCAAGCTGCCTCACTCGCTCATCATTTTCAGTCAGCTGCCTTGCAAATCCCACATGTGATATCTCCAAATTTGCCACTTTATCTTCAATTCCCTTAATCCTATTTTCTGAAGAATCTAGCTTTTTTTTTTTTTTTTCTGTTACCAAACTGATAACAGTATTTAGACTCTCCGCAACTGCTGAAATCGTGAATTTATTTGTAGAATCAGTGCTACTAGTAGTTACTTTGAGATCATATTCCCCTTCTCCCCTCCGAGTGTTTTCTGTATCATCTCCAATATTACGAGGTTGCTTTCTTTTACGTCCCATGATTAATTCCAGACAACAAAATTAAATTTAATTATCTGCTTACCTCATTAAGGACAATTTTTTTTTTTATTCACATGGGTCCATTACGTGCAATTTGCTAAGCCAGCGTTAATTTGGGCACGGCTTTCACCCCTCTTCATAAAAAACTGCTCCAAATAATCCAAATTTCAAATAGAAAAAAACAATCCGAAGGGCCACTTAGAAAATCGTAAATCCACTTGTCATTAACACTAGGCACCCCAAGCAAGGGCTTAATCAATCAAACGCATAGTCGCAATCAATATGTTAACAGCTGGAATTCTGCACATGTGAAATGTCAAGTTCAAATAAATTCCAATAACTTTCACAATATAATTTAAATTCCGTCAACTTATAATCCTTAGTTTCCGTTATATATTTAATTTGCTTTAGATGTTCACCTGATAGCAACTGGATAGCAAAAGTCAGCCAAACTGTCCTTAGTAGTGTTTCAAGGTGAACAAAAAGAATTGAACAATAAATCATGTGAATCTCTCTTTATTGCATATGTTTTTTTTCACCAATTAATATCCTCGAAACAAAAGCCTATTTGAATTGTTTCACAATCACTTGCTGAACTTTTTGTTCAACCTCATTAAGCTCAAAGTTAAAACTTGTTTGTGACCTTCCAGTTCAAAGCCTGAATGAATACTGAATTATAGAAAATTTTCTGATAATCAAAGTTTTAGGGCTAGAGGTGGCCTTGCTGTCTATTTTTAGGAATGCCTTCTATGATATGTTGAAAAACAAAGAAGGGATTTTTGAATCCATGTTTATTGAGTTTGAAACCCAAGCTAAAACTCTAATTGTTGGTAATATAATGCCTACTGGTCTCCTAGTCTCTCCATTCCCTTTTTTCTTCAGATTTTTGTTTGGCATTTCAGAAACAATCCAACTTCACTCTTGTCTTTGGATTTTCTTTCATCTATACTTTCTTGTGGAGCATTGCATTTTGCATTCATCCCAGTTCATTTAACTGATGCTACTGCTTCATTGTTTGCTAGGTTTTTTTTTTACCTTAAATTACTTTAGATTGCATTGTCAAGCAACATAAGGAAAAATCCTGTAGAGCTGCTAATCACTGATGATGAGGAGCCATTTACTTAATATGGACCAACTCTTGTCAATAGCAATATTAAAGGCATCAAACAAGGGAGCAGTGACAGCAATATTAGGAAGATTGTTCCAGTGGGTTATCACTGTTGGAAAAGTAGTGGTTGCAGACAATGGTATCTACCCTCTTCCATGACAAGTTTTTGCTACATTGGTGAAAAATTCTATACTCTTGAATGATACCTTGGATGGTTTTCTTGTTTTCTCCTGGTACGAATTTTCCAATACATTTCTTAAGAAGAGCCAAAGAGCTGTTTTTCATTCTCAAAATTTAATAATAAGGAGTTGGGTTTTCCTAGGTCATGGATAGGATATATTCTCAGGATATCTTTAAAATTGAATCTGATTTAGATTCTCTGTTTAATTTGTTTTACACAGCTACATCATCATTTTATTATAGAAAATTTTCTGATCATAGTAGACATTAGGAAAACATGGTAAGTAATCAATTCTGTTCTAAGGCTATTGTCTGTCCCTCCTTCTGTCCCTTCAGATGTTTTGATTGACAGCAAGATTGTAAAGGGTGAGTTCAAACTTCGAAATTTGCATATCTATTTTAATAACTTTGACCTAAGACACATCAAAGTCATCTGTAATGCAGTGTTTTATTAGTATTTTTTTTTCTAGAAATAACTGCTAAGTCTTGTGCTAAGTCAATGCTCACTAATGAGGAGTGTTAATCAAAGTTTATTATCTAAATTTGAGATTAAACACAATTTGAAATTTTTATTTCTCTGTTTGGTTGCTTGCTAGGCCCTGATAGAATGCTCAGGTCCCTCTCAGTTGTCCAGGAAACTCTTAATGCAGCCAGATTGCTTCAATTTTTACTTGGATTTTTTCTTCTTAAGTTTGCAGTGCTAGGTATATATAAATATCTGATTTGCTACCAGTCTTTTATGAAGGAACCCTTTTTTAATGTTCCTTTATAAATTTCTTCCAATATCTCTTCATTAAGTGATGTATTTGGTGGGTGAAAAGAACAGGAAGGTTATTTTTATATATAATTTTTTGAGTTGAAATAATATTTCATTGTTTTCATGTTGATGTAAGTGTAGGGAGTTTGAAAGGCCAAATTTGTTCTATGTAGGACATTTGTTGTAACACATGGATCATCTTGATTGCTCTTGTTGCAATTCATCCAGGACTTTTAAATTGTTTGGGAGATACCTAGCAATACTTCAACTTGGCCACCTACATTTCTTGAGTCATCCCTGCATGTGCTCATGTTTGCTGTAAGAAGTAGTTGTAGTATCCTGCTATGATATGCTTGCCTTAGTGAATTATTTATTGCTTTGCCTATTATTTGTTAAAATTTGATTGTTTGCTTTGCTTGCTTATTTGTTAATTATATTATGTTTACAGGTGTTTGGGTCATATTAAACAATTTAATTTACTAGAGATCTACCTGGTGTCAGAAGTGAGATCAACAGTCAAAATATAATTGTGGAAGGAACAACATTACCATCAATAAACTAGGAATCAGAAAGTCTAAATGAAGAGTGGTCAAAGTTTGAAGAGCTTGCCAGACTAATGGTTCTTGTTCTTGATCCTCTATCTGGTAAAACACAGAAGATCCATTGTGCATATGTACTTATCTGGATTGGTGAAAAAGGAAGAGACATTTTTAAAACCTTAAAAGTTGAAGAAGAAAATAAGAATAAAATTGATCCATATCTTTTAAAGCTTTGATAAAATGCAGCCCCAAAGAAGAACAAAGTATTTTCTTGATATGTTTTTCAAAGACATGACCCACATGAAGGAGAAACTGATCCTAAGGAGAGGACCAGATATATAAT
The DNA here is from genome assembly GCF_049724085.1 of Artemia sp. Qi Xiang Cuo. Lineage (NCBI taxonomy): Eukaryota > Metazoa > Arthropoda > Branchiopoda > Anostraca > Artemiidae > Artemia > Artemia sp. Qi Xiang Cuo. The sequence continues at coordinate 26,235,241 of NC_142807.1, read as the reverse complement.
TGTTTGTGGCATTAGAACTCCCATAATTTGTGAAAATTTACTTACAGGAGAAAATAGCCTAACACTAGAAAGAGCAGTAGAGCTTTGTAGAATGTATGAAATGACCCCATCACAGCTCAAATCATATGAAAATAAATATAATCCCTGTCCCATTAAGTCAGAAGTTAATACAATCTGCATAAGACAGTAAAAAACCAGGAGACCCAAGATTGAGATGAAAAGGTGCTTGATGTTACTTTGTGGTGGAACCCATGAGCCCTGCAAAAAGGAAAAGTATGCTAAAAAGGTAAAAACTTGATCACTTTGCAAAAGTCTGTTGAAGCAGAACAATGCATGCCTTTAGAAGCACTAAATTGAGTAAGACTTCAGAGGGACTTGAAGAAGAAAAGATTCTGCTTTATGCTCTCTAACAAGATGGAGATGAGGATGAAGCTTTAGTTCTATTAAAAATTAACAATTGTAGTTGAATCAGCTTTGAGATTGACCCTGGAGCTTAAGCAAACACCTTTCCATAAGATTATTTTAGTGTACTGACTCCAAAACCAGCAATTCTAACTACAAAGCAAAAAGTCACTAGCCACTATGGGTCAATAATCCCTAGCAAACCTTAGTGATTATTTTATAGTAAACCAAAGACTGGCAGGATCAATACAAGATACTAGGGTATATAGGAGTGCTGTTATTGATGTTAAAAGTAAAGATCACCATCTAGTAGTGTCAAGGGTTAATTTAAAGCTTAAATATCGGAAGGGTAACTACCTCCCAGAAAGTTATGATGTTAGTAGACTCCAGGATGAGAATTTGAGAGAAACTTTCCAGGAATAGTTTAATACTAAACTTGAGAGTTTAAAATTTGATAATGTGGAAGATGGTTGGAATAATTTTAGAAAAATAATTTGTGAAGTTGCTGAAGGTGTCTTAGGGAAGAAAGCTAGAACTACAGCCAAGAATATTAGTAAAAAAGCTTTATGTTTAATAGAAAGGAGAAAGGACGCGTACAAGAATTATCTGAGTGATAGATCGCATGAAAACAAAAGAAATGTAAAGAAAGCATTGAAATATGAACTAAGGAGGTGTAAAGTGGAGGCCATGGATAAAATTGCCGAGGATTTAGAAGATGCAGCTAGACGGCATAATAGTAAAATATTGTACTGGCACGTTAAAAAATTGAGAGGTAGTAGTCAATCCGGACTTGTCCCAGTGTAAGATAGGAATGGGGTGGCAATTAGCGACAAGGAAAAAGCTAAAGCGAGATGGGCCGAACATTTTGAGAACTTGCTTAACCGAGATAGAGTTGCAGGAAAAAATATAGAGGAAAATGAAAAAGTCTGTAATACCTTGGATGTGAAGGAAGATTTGTTTTGTGAGGAGGAATTAGCAACAGTACTAAAAGGATTAAAGAATAATGAGGCTCCAGGTGCTGATAGGGTAGTAAATGAGTTTCTTAAATATGGTGGCTCTGAGGTTAGAAATAAGTTATTGAAGATTATGAATATGATTTTTTAAAAAGGGGAAGTACCTAACGATTTTAGGAAAACCTCAATTAAGCCACTTTATAAGAAGATGATAAAAGTGAGTGTGGTAATTATCAAGGCATTAGTCTGGTCTCTGTAGGTAGCAAATTGCTTAGTAATATGATACTTTTTAGACTGAGAGATGCCGTAGACAAAGTTTTAAGAGAAGAGCAGTGTGGTTTTAGAAAAGGTAGAGGATGTGTTGATCAAATTTTCACTCTTAGGTTAATAATTGAGAAGTGCCTAAGTTTTCAAACACCTTTGGTCCTCAGTTTTATAGATTATGAGCGAGCGTTCGATTCTGTTGATAGAGGAGCTTTAGTAAAGGTTTTATCCTTGTATGGTATACCAGACAAATACATTAAAGTGATTAGTGCTATGTACGAGAATAACACTGCTGCGGTTAAGGTAGGAAATGAGGTTAGCAGCTGGTTTTGTATTAAATCAGGAGTTAAGCAGGATTGTGTTCTATCCCCCTTTATATGGAGTATTTTGATGGACTTTGTTTTAAGGAGCACAGGACAACGGAATCAAATGGGGAGGAAAAAGTCTCCTTGACTTGGATTATGCTGATGATTTAAGCATCCTAGATGAAAGTGTGAGTAAGATAAATGAGGTTTTAGAGGTTTTGCGAGTTCAGGGTGCTAGTATTGGTTTGAAAATTAATGTTAGGAAGACTAAGTCACTAAGGCTAGGAATAAGCGAAGATGAAAAGGTGACGTTGGGTAATGAAAAGATTGATCAGGTGGGCAGCTTCACTTACCTTGGTAGTATTATTAGTAAAGATGGTGGGAGCATTGAACATGTTAAAAATAGAATAGCCAAGGCTCAGGGTGTTTTTTCACAGTTAAAAAAAGTATGGATGAATAGGAAGATAAGTCTGCAAACCAAGATTAGAATCTTAGAAGCTACAGTGATGACAGTGGTCAAATATGGCTCTGAAGCATGGACGCTCCGAAAAGCGCACGAAGATTTGCTAGATGTTTTCCAGTGAAATTGCCTACGGATTGTTTTGGGTACCCGGCTGACTGACCGTATTCCAAACAGTAGGCTGTACGAAAAATATGGTTCAATCCGGCTTTCTAGGGCTATAATGAAAGAAAGGTTGAGGTGGCTACGGCATGTTGTGCGGATGAAGGATGACAGATTGCCGAAGATTGTTCTTTTCGGCCAACCGTCTAGGGCTAAACGGAAAGCAGGTCGTCCCCGTCTGGGGTGGGAGGACGTCATAAAGAAAGATTTAAAGGAAATGGGAACTTCGTGGGTGGGTGTAAAAAGGGAGGCTTTGAATAGATTGGAGTGGAAGCGTGCGTAGCTGTGTTGGCCTCAGGCGGCTTGGTGCTGCGATGAGTTGTTAGTAGTAGTAGTAGTATCTTATAGTTATGGAAAAACAGAACAAAACACAAATTCTTCATAATTGTTGATAATTCTATTCCTATTCTTGGGTTAAAGATATAAAAAATGATAGATATAAAAATATTCATAGATATAAAAAATGAAAAGTCAATCGCCAGACTCAAAAACTGTTCTTGCACCATATGAATAATCATTCTCTGGCATAGGGAAAATAGGATGAGAGTATGAGATTTATCTAAAAAAAAGGATCCAATCCAATAGCATATCCAATAAGAAAAGTTCCTATTGCAATGTAAGGAAGACTGAAAACAGAACTTGACTGGCTAGAAAATATTGGAATAACAGAAACAGTAGAAAAAACTTCTGAGTCAGTGAATGCAATGGTGCTAGTAGAAGCAATGCAAGGAAGACTGAAAAAACAACTTGACAGGTTAGAAAATATTGGAATAACAGAAATAGTAGGAAAAACTGCTGAATCAGTGAATGCAATGGTGCTAGCAGAAAAAGAGGGGGTGTAAGACTCCATTGACCCAGTTGATTTGAGCATAGCTATCAAGTGCCCTTATTGCCCTATTCCAACCTTTGAAAATGTGATTTTGGACCTAAGTACTTCCCAAAGTTAGATGCTACCTCAGGCTACTGGTCACTGACTCTTTCTGAAAGTGTATAAGATCTTACCACATTTAGCATAATTTATGGAAGATATTGGTCACAGGAGTATTTATTGGGTTTGATATCCCAACAGGCTGAGTTCCAGCAGTAGAAGGAAGAAACTTTCCAAGGGCTAGAGGGCCTTAAAATACTTGTGGACAGTCTTCTTATTTATGGAACCACCCTAGAAGAACATGGCAGACGGTTTGGAGCTGTGCTAGAAAGAGCAAAAGTAAAACATGGGAAGTTTAACAGAGCAAAATGCAGGTTTTCTCTTCAATCAGTCTGCTATTTTGGCCACATTATTAGCAGTGCTGGCATTAAACCTGACCCTGAAAAGTTTCAAATAATCAATGAGATGCTTATACCAAAGTCCAAGGAGGACCTTTTGGTATGTTGAACTTCCTCTACAGATATATCCCAAATCTTGTAACTCAAAGTTGACCGTTGAGAGAGAATTATTCTCAGTTGGAAAAAGAACTGTTTGCTATTGTTTATGGGTCCTGGCATTTTCATCATTACGTCTATGAAAGAAAAGTACAAGTCATCACAGATCATTGACCCCTTGAAACAATACTCACAAAATCTCTTCTTACAGCTTCGCCAAGAATTCAACACTGTATTATGTATTTCCAGCCGCACGATCTTATTTTTAAATATAAGGCCAGTAAAGAAATTCCAGCTCCAGATGCACTATCAAGACTTGATCTGAATATGATGATGATGAAATGAATATGATGAAAATATGTATGAATAAATAGAAATATTTGTACACTTATTCATTAAAGCTCTACTTGCTACTGACTGTTAACTAGAGGAAATCAGACAAAAGATTGCCATAGATCACTTAGGAAGTCAAAGTAATACCATAGACAAAAAAAAAGCCTAAGTAGACACCATAGAGAGCTCTTAGGAAGACTGTTCAAGAAGGATGAGCAAGTAACAGAAAATCATGCTCAAACACAATAGTGCAATGCTGGAATATTTGTCAGGACCTTTAAATGCATGATGGTTTAATCTTTAAAGGCTCCAGAATTGTCATTTCTGCCATTTTATGACAGAGTATTTTAAAGGGTTTGCACTCCTCACACTTGGATGCAGACAAGACAATGCAGAGAGCTTGAATGATAGTCTACTTGCACAGCATACGAAAATACATCAAGATATTTATTCAAAAGGCAATATCTGCATTCATACAAAAGCCACCAAACAAAAATAAGCAGTGATTTGCACACCAATGCCATCCCTACCCGGCAAAATCTGTGGTGCAACCTGTTTGAGTGGAATGGCCAAAACTATAACATAACTGGTGACTATTATAGCAGATACTTTGAGGTGGATAGCTTAACTTCTATTCTATTGCCACTAAGCTGAAGGGGCATATTCACACGCTGGTACACCAGCAATCTTCACTTCAGATAATGGACCCAAATTCAACTTCAGAGAATTTCAGTTATTCACAAAATATTGGGGTATCAGGCACACTTCTAGCCCCTACCAGCCCACGTTAAATGAATTCGTTGAAAACAGCATGCCAACCAGCAAGAAAATACTCAATAAATTTATTAATACTCAATATTAAGTGGAAAGTATCCATACATCAGCCTCCTTGAGTACCGTAACACAACAGTAGTGATGTAAAATGATTGTAAAATAAAAATAGGGTAAGTAACTATATTGTAAAAACACTTTCAAAACTTAACTATTGTTTTTCTGTTTTGTTTTGTCACAGTTGATTCAATTTGTGAGAACATGGGTTGAAACAAGAGAGACATTGTTAGAATTCATGAGAAATATATAGTTTGGGCCATATTTATTAGGGGGGGGGGGAGATTATAGCAGAGCTGCATGCAAAATGCGTTGGCAATACTTATTCTGCGCATTATGAAGTAAAAATTGTTTTCTTACCATTTTTCCTTCTCAATAGCCTGTAATCTAGCCCTATATCCAAATTTTTGCTTACAAACCTTATATATCATAACTGTAAAGGGAAATAAAATTCTTACAGCCTTAACTTTATAAAAGTAAGGCTGTAGATTATCTTTAACCACAGACATAATATACCTCAGGTAATATTTCAACATTTTAATATTATAATTACCTGTACTTTAATAGACTATTGTTGAGATATGCTTTTTTCATCCAAAGAGCAGGTTTGCCACCAGGTGGAAAAAAATCACTAGATTAAGAAAAATACTAAATTGGCAAAAAAATCACTAAAACTATAATTAGCTGATTTAACAGACAAGGTGCTTTTGAATTTTAAAACTGTCAGTTTTAGAACCTTTTTAGGCTTTTAACACTTTTTTATATGATTAACTTGTTTCTTGATTATGTTCAACACAGGGCATAAATGAAGAGGTGGTTCAATTATCAGCCTAGTTTTTGAAAAATATCTTTTTTTATGTGTTGTATTTTTTTCTAAGCAAAAATCCTCCCTGCCATTTGAATAATAACTTTTTTGTACCCTTATAAAAAGAATTGAAAAACTCCTCGCCCCACCACCCGCATTTTTCTGAATTGACGCCCTTAGGTTATCCCTTGATCTGTAAGTGTTGGCTTGACTGGCTGTGGTTTAACCAAAATATTTACTTCTTTTTTCTTTTCTTTTTCCATTCATTTACAACCCATTTTTCCCTGTGCATTTGGAAATCATTTTCTTTTTGCTCTACTTGAGCTAGTATAATTAATGGAACAACTGTAAGGATTTTTAAAAATATCAAAAAATTAATTATAATAATAAAAAAATACATATGTTTTTCTTTTTGTCCCAGTTTTATGGCAAAATCACCAAAAAATAAAAATAAAAAACAAGATGTTAAATAGGCTTTCAAACCCGAAAGATTGTAATATCTTTAGTAAATTCAGGCAAAGATGTAATTAAAAAAAAAAAGGAATGGTGTAAATAGAGATCTTGCAAAAAATATTATGTTTGGAGAATCCCTCAAAAATTTGAAAATAATCTCCAACAGCACGAAATCGGAATACATTATTCCTAAAAGCACAATTAAAAAAAAAAAAAAATCAGAAATTTTTGATTCCGCAGTTGTGCAGCATCTGTTTGATCTTCTGCATCATAATGATAATTTTGATGAATCAAAGTTAATCAATAATTGTGTTAAGCTATTATAGTGTTTGTAGGAATTAATTAAAAAAAATTTATCCATAACAGAGCTAGTGTAAATAGAGATGAATGTGAATATCAGTTAAATTTGACTTATAGCTTAATAATAATAATAAAAAACAGGCTAAAACTTTGTTCTTTAAATAGTAAAGAGGATCAATAAATTTTGTAGATTGAGCCTCATATAAGTTTGACTTTGAATTATAGTATAAAATAAACTCTGAAAAAATTAATAAGCCTGTTTAGCAATGGAAAATTACTTCAATCTAATGTATGCGTAAAATTCATACATATATGTACAATAGTATATAACAGACATCCTGAAATTTGCCATAAGTATGGTTGCGTGATTGGATTTTTTTTTAATGTGAATTTCCTTTCGTCATTCTTTTCGTTTTATAGCATAGCGTTTGTGTGTTTTCTTTGTTTTTCTTATGTTTTTAACAACTAAATTTCAAAGCTGTAACTGGACTTTATAAGGATTTCGACAATACAATAAAATGAGAAAACACGAATCAATTTTGATTAATCTGTGTATGCTAATCGGTTATGCAATACTCCTTTATGCAAATAGGTGTGCACAAATTTTGTGAACCCAGTCTCTCTCGAATTTGATCAGCTATGGTTTCTGCAACAGAACAAAGAGAATAGTTTTTGGTTTTAGTTGGTTGTTGGTAAAGTTTTCAGTAGAGTACCCCTTTGCTTTCGATAATTAGCTTCCTGGATTATTTATGTGCTTGAATTTATGCTTCATGTACTATATAATAAGAAATTACTAGATCTAGGAAAAAATCATCAGTTTTAGAAATAAAAGCAATACAAATCTCAAGAAACAGTGACAGATCACTAGGGGTGGCAGTCCTGCAAAAGAGACTGAACCCGAACGGCTTTTTAGTCTGGGTAACAATGCTATAGACCCACAGGTCAAATCGTAGTACTTTCTGAAATTGTTTTAGGGGAAAGGTTACATAAACTGTTCATTAAAAGAGAATAAGCATATGTTGATAATCTGATATGCTGCAAGAGAAGGGCTAGTTAAATACCAATTTGGGACTTAATCACAAAACCCTCACAACAATATTAGTCAACACAATTAACAATTCTTTTGCTTTCTTTTGCTCTGCTGTGTATCCAGTAAAAATCAAAATAGTATACCCAAACCGGTTTCGCATAGCCTTTGTGAGATTTTGTGCCGTGAAAACTGCAAGGTGGCATAAAATATGTAAAATGATCTATCTTCCAAGATCTAAGGAGCTACTGCCCCAAGATAGAAAGAATCTCTATTCAAATGAAGCCTTCCAAGGTCCATTTTCTTCTGTTCTGTTAAACAACTATGCTGTTGACCGTAAATAGCATTGTATTTCTTCTTGTAATTCAAATGACACCAATATCTCTCCTATTTTTGTGTCAGTCATACAGTAGAAGAAAGAAGCCATCTAAATCAAAGAGTGGTTCTTCTCTTCTTATTGTGCACGTGAATTTGTCATTCTTACCTAAAACACTTCTGGGAAGCATCTTCTCTTCCTCTTATGTGACCTTTTCACTGAAGTATTCAGCTTTCATCAGCTCATATAGGACTTCACATATTCTACTATGTTCTTGTAGTATTCAAACATAATTTCTTTAATTTTCTATGCCACAGAAATTTCTGTACTTTCCTTTTAATTTCTTTTGATGTTGCCTTTTCAAGTTTGAACACAGGTGCAGAATAAAACAGCAATGGCATGCAATAAGCGTTAACAAAAGTCACCTTCTCCGTAATTGTTCTGGTAAAATTTTGGTTCCAAATATACCATAAGGATCCATACAATCTTTGGCATTCTCTCCTACCACTGGTTTTTGCTTTTGTTCTTTTATCTTTCCCATGGAACCGTACTCCTAGTACATTCAAAACTTTAAATGGTGGTATCCAACTTCTGTCTAAGATTTCTTCTAGCTCTGTCACCCTTAGATGTCAGCATACTACTCTTTCTCTTATGTGACTGCATATAAATTTTCCTCACAAATTTTCCGCAGTCCTTGTAGTATTTTTGGAACATCCTGTTTGTGGTCCATAAAAAACATAGCCATCCTGAACAAAAGCAGCTGACCTAATTTTCTTTCTTTCTTAATATCAACCATCATTCCAGTAATGTGCTGCTCTATGACTTAAATAACTTGCCAATATACATCTCAAACAGATACGGTGTTGATTCAAGTAATCTCCCAATTACTTCTGTGGTTCTTTTAACCATAACTTTTGAAACTACTGCATAATTACAGTTGTTGTGCAATGGGTTTCCAGCTATTTAGATTAACTCTCTTACCCCCTCTGTAAATTAGCAAAATGAGCACTTACTTATTCACCTTTCCTCAAGTGGGAGATTCTTTCAACACTCCTATAAATGTTGCACTTATCTTTGACCAGAACTGGTTGTAGAATTCATGACCCAGTCCATCACTTCTGGGGGATTTACTGTTCTTTAAATTTTGACCACTCTGGCCACCCCTTCTAATGTCAGGTCACTCCTTAGGATTTGTTTTCTTCTGGAGTGACTGTTTTGGTGTTTCGAATTCGCCGAACACCAATTTTGCTTATTCTTTTTGAAAAGACACTATTGGGCAGCCCGTATATTTCTTTATAAAGCCAAACTTTCTTCAAGGATTACAATTAATGGACTGGTTACAATCTATCTTACCTCCTTTTCCTTTATTTTTTGTAATAGTATTTCAAAAGTAAGTTCGAATTAACAACACTAATATAACTTTTTTTTTTTAAATATATGCACAGGAAAATTAACATGTCTTAGGCAGTTCCCTAAGTCCCCCCCCCCTAACTAACTTTGTTATAAAGTTGATGCTGAATATACAAATGTTTGTACATCTGACTCCTCCCCTTGGACTTGTCTTCTAATTCTTCTGTATTTTTATTTCTAAAGCAGTGTTTCTCCTTCTTACAGTTGTGTTTTGTGCATTAACTATCTCCTCAAATTTATTTATCATGGGCGATAGTTGGGATAATAATTCGTGGTCTGGCAGTACACAGACATTTTCGTCTTCAAGAGGACGAGGAAGAGGAATGCAAAGAGGCTTCCAGAGCCGCGAGAATCAAAGTAAGTTTGTCTTTGTGTGCTATTGTCATATTCGGAAGTGTTATAAATAATGCTATGTCAGTAATAATGCAAAAATGCTATGTCAGAAGACAAGCAGAAAGGCAAAAGTTTTAAATTGAAGCTAGGCTAAAATCTAAATTCACTGAAAATGTATGTTAGCTCCCTGGTTGCTTCATCAAACTATCTTATTAGATTCAAATAATAAAAGATATTTAGATGACCTTCTGGTGATAAATTGTTTAGATTTTTTAGAAATTTCAAATATAAACTATAAAACTATCTTATTAGATAAATTCAAAAACCTCCAGAAAAGGTACATTTCCCCTAAGATCTGAAGGTGCTGGCACCTACTATTAATATAAGCCATTTCTGTTCATGATTTTGGCTGAGTTGGTGCTTTATTTTCTGGGTTTGGGGCTGAGATAGAGTAATTTTATCATTTGCATCTCTTTAATAATTATCTCTTTAATGTAGAAATGAGCTTGTCTTTTGCTCCTTTTGTAGCAGTGATGGTAAAAAATTACTCTACTTCAAGAAATCAATTTATCAACCAAGTTAGGTAAATTTTTCTTCAACGCTGATAGATAGCCTTGATAATCTGACCGAAGCATGAAAAACCCGTTTCTATGGAAAGTCTGGAGTTGGTTTGTGGAGAGAAAATCGAATTTTTGAACTAAGTCTGAGGACTTTTTTTTAACTTTGATTCTTAGTTTTAAAGTTGATAAAATCAGTAACACTACTCTTTTGACTTACTTGATCAAAAGAACTTGGAGAGCTTAACCAACAATCGGTTGTTCGATTACGGTCATCTTCAGGGACGACGGGTCTTATAGGAACTACTGCAGGTGATCAGTATTTGACATTCATCTTTCTGGAAAAAAAAAATCTGTCCTGAAATCCACCATTCTGAAAATTTCAGGGATTGTTGTGATTGATGTCGAAAATTTTTTTTTTTTTAAATTCCTCATGAAATACGCCATTAAAACGTTTCAATTTGTTAGTAACTTCAGAGTTAATTTCACACTGAAAAAAATGCCCTGAATAGAATGCGAGACAAGTGATTGACTTAAAAATAGTAATCAGTTGTTAGGATGCATGATTAAATTTGGCGAGTAGGGCTTTTTGCTAGTTTGTATATCTGGCATCGGTGTCAGGCATGAAATTGGCGCTACGAAGAATTCCTTTCTGGGACCAAATTGTTACCATCAAATAAATCAGAATTACATGATATATTTCCGTAGTTGTGCAAAGCAACCACTCTGTGCTTGTAAGTATGGTGCAGCTTTAAAAGGAGGAACATTGATTGGGTATCAGGAAATAGAGAATAAATTTATTTTTAAGTACAGACATTTGATTTTCGGACCATCACCAAGGAACATGTCCCCATTATTCTTGAAGAAAAATTTTTTCTTGGAGCATACCATTATAAAAGTTTCAAGGGGTTGACAACTAAAGTTTTAAATCGACACCACAGAAAAAAAATCTTAGCCTAACTTCTTAATGTACTTATTTCAGACAAGTGTTTCCCAGGCGACGGAAAGCTAGGTATTATTGTCCTTGTATAGGAAATGTCTTCTGCTGTCTCCAATGACTGTGCAGGAACATCATTTTTTGGAAGGCGAAGAAAAAAAGCATCCGATAAAGATAAAGGTTTATTCAGTCTTACCCCCTTCCCCCCTCTCCCTCCTAGAAATCTTGTTCCTTGACCCCTTCATAGGATATGCCTTAATGATATATATGTTCTTACGTGGTTAGAAAACGACTGGGAATTGCTGATTAAATGTTAGTTTTGATGTAATGTTAGTCTTTTTATGTAAGCGAATAATTCAAATATGAATGCAAGTACAAATACCACCATATCTGTGAAGTTGGTAAATTCATGAGACCAATCCTGACGACTTGAGTTTTAGTATATTCCTTTCTTAGCCCTTACTCTTCCAATTTTTAAAGGTGTGCCACTGACCCCCTAAAATTCTACACGCCTGATCAGACTCCTGCTTTGTAGCAGGCAATATTCGTAGTTTTCGAGTGTCTTAACGAGCTAATAATAGTAAAAACTAAGACTGGAGTATTTTTTAATATATTAGAGTAAAAGAACTTTGTTGCCCTAAATAAAAAATTCCTTAATGCTTAACCGAGCTGTGGCCTAAATAGATATATTCCAAGAATAAAAGGAATGTTGACAAGTTCTTGGAATCTGCTTTATCACAATTTATACCATGTTTGCTCTCTTAAATAGGAGTCCTTTTGATTGAACAATGACAGCCCCAAAGCATAAGATATGAAAGTTTGAAAAGGAACTGGAGTCGGAGTTTCCAACTGACTACTCTAAAACCTAAGCCTTAATTTAAGCTATCTAGCAGTAAATTAAGGTCGACCCCAATTTTAGCTTCGAAGCTTTGTTTGTGACTAGTCAAAGTGTAAAACTTTTCACACGATCTTAAACCATACACAGCCTGCTTTATGCTATTTTTTACTTATATATGTGTTGATACTACCTTATGTGTCAGGTATTTTTCTCTTTCTCTTTGTTGTACTTTATTGTGAAATCAGCTGATGACTAAGTTAGTGTTAAGATAAAATTAGCCTCCACTTTTGAAGAGTCTAATAAACGGATTTGTTTATAAACTCATTTTAAATAATTAAATAATTTACAAAAAGGTTGAGAAAGCCTTAAAAATGGAAAGAAAAACCACTAAAGAATTTCAGGCTTTTTTGGGTGCATAAGAAAATTTGGTACTTTTGTCCTATAGCCACCACACTCAAGATCCTATGTCGCGAACATGAGACAATAACCGGTTTACATGGTCTTTAGCCAGACAATTTTTTACCAGACAATATTAGCTTCGGCTCGGTGGGAAACTACATTGTATCTATATTTTAATTAAATATTTACTTGGTATTTTGGTTAGGTTAGGTTTGTTTAGGTTACGTATTTAATATAATGTGGTCCCGGCCCCCCCTTCCATAATTCTTTGCTGTAGTTTTCGTAATTTTGTTGATAAAGCATTATATTTTCATCATATTTTGTTTTATTTCATTAGCATTAACCAAACTTCACTTCTTGACAGAACTTGAGTGTGGTGGCTATAAGACACAAGTACCGAAAATTTAATTCATGCAGAAAAATAAAAATGACTATGCACGAACCATTTTCCTACTACGTTTATACTCTGCTATTGGTTTTATTAAAAACAAGGATATAATACTTTGCTGAAAAAAAATTCAAATGAATTTACTGAAAAAAATGTGAATTGTCAGTTTAATATAAATATGCTGATATTTATTCCTTAAAATCTTACTTAATTTTTGATTTCTTAGTTATAAAAGTAAAAACATTTAAAAGAATTGTTTTCAGTAAAACACAAATTAAGTTTTCGCTTTTAGAAAGCATAGGGGCTTTGAACCCTACTCATATTAATTACTGCTCGTTTTGAGTTTGACTCTTTTATTTATTTTAATTTCTGTTTGTTTTGGGTTTCATTTATTTATTGATACTGATTTGTTGTAGTTGTATTCTTGGTAGAGTATTTTATTTTATTTTTGTTCATTTTGTTTTTATGGGGTTCTTCACTTTTTTTTAAAAACTTATATTGTGGAAAAAGTATTTTTAATGAATTTATGCTCGTTTTATTTTCACATAGTCTTTTTCAGGGATAAGAAAATAATAGTTTGAATCTTTCAGGTTTTCTTTTGAGAATGTATAGTTTGGCCTGCTATTTGTATACTGGAGAAACTTTATCAACAATTTTTAACAACATAAACTCTTTTGAAAATTTTGACACAAATAGTAGGGTTTAATTTAGTCATACACATCTTCTAGTTGATCTGGTGAATAAAAGTTAATACCATTCCCCAAAAAATATATTTATACTCTTTCACAGCCTGGATACACTTACACTCAGTCGTTCATGGTATATTGCTGAGATGTCTTATTGGCAACCAGCATACAAACAGTGTGTTTTGATTTAATCTTTATGCAGTATTTAGTTTTTAAGCATAATGGTCAAATTAAATAACTGTGGGGGTTGACCAACCCAATAATCCTGACGATATGGTTACTAGACTATTAAGCTACGCTGAACAAAAAGGCTGTCTTAAGATTTTTACTCGAAGTATCTGTAAAAATATGAGCTAAAGAGGAGGGCTGATTGCCCTCCAATCACTTTTGACTCTTAAGAGGGTACCAAACTCTTAATTTTCAACCATGTTTGCTCCTTTAAAATATCAATGATACTAGCTACGATAGAGCATCGCTGCCTATGTCCTTATATGCCCTATAGTACTTTAATGCCATTTTAATACCTGCATACATAGAGGTTTTTCGTTTAATTGAAACTCTTATAAAACGTTTCCTAAAAGTTTCAACTTAATGCCATTAGAGTTGTTAGTTACAGTAACCGTAGAAGCAGCATTAAATGAATACACACAGTGTCTTCTGGCTAGCTCAAAACCCTCACCCTATGAAGGTATGAAGGTGAAATTTTCAGAGAATATATCCGTTGTGCGGATGACAACCTGCCATGCCTATGCAGGTTGTCAAAAGCGAATATCAGCAATATCTTAGGAACAGTTTTGTTTGTGAAATTAAAACTTACAATGCTTGTTATGGGGGATGTGGAACTAAAGAAAAGACAATATTTGCATCATAATACTAATGCTTCTACTCCTACAACTACTGCTACTATTGCTATTACTGCTACTAAAATTAAGACTATTACTACTAACTGTACTTTTACTGCTACTACTACATTTACTGGTGCTACTACTACATCTAATAAACCTAAGGGTATTAAGGTGAAAATTTTGGGCAATATTGTAACTGTATTGAAATAAATCGAAACACGCCACGCCCATATAGATTATCAAGAGGACGTATCAGCAATGCTTCAGGACCGCTTAATGGTATTAAGTTAAAAATTTCATCGTGTGTTGAAGGGGATGTTGAAAAAAAAGGTGCTATTTGCATACTGCTACTGATCCGACTGCAACTGTTGCTAAGTATCATTACAGAACCTTTGAACAAAGCTGAAAAAGTTGATGTCTCAAAACTTTGTTTGGATATTTGTTATGGGATATGATGGGCGGGGGGGGGCCCCTCAAATCACTTTGACTCATAGAAAGGGCACTATAACTTCCAATTTAAAATCATATGAGACCCATCTGAATTTAATACGACCATCCATTCATTAAAAACCTTATATGCCCTCAGGGCATAATTTAAAGCCCTAACCCCAGAGCTTTTGGGGGGTTGTGCCAACCCTGGAAGCATTTTCGTATGTGATTTGGACTATTTTAAACAAATCTGCCATCGCACAATTTCAATCAGATACATTTGGTGAAAAGAGGTATAGTTGGGTGGGTGGGTGCTACTTTGACCTCGATCACCATTGACTCTTAAAAGGGAACTAGAACTTCCAAGTTTAACCCAGTGAGCCACCTTTATAAAGCTTATATAACCATCTCTTTCATAAGAACCTTAAATGCCCCAGGGGCATAACTTACAACCCTCGCCCTCAGGCTCTGGTGGTTTGTATCAACCTCAAAAGCCTTGTTACATGATATTTGACCTAATTTGAATAAAAGGGCTGTCTCAAAATATCTTTTGGATATATCTCAGGAAAAAACGACGCATTTGTGCGTGTGTGTGTATGTGGGGGGGGGGGGAGCTGCACTTTGATCACTTTGCTTCTTAAAAGGGGCACTAGAACTTATGATTACCAATCCAATGAGTCACCTTCAAAGCATATACGACCACCTTTTTTTTTATCAGAACCTTATGTGGCCCAAGGGCATAACTTACAACCATTTCCCTGAGAGCTGTAGGGGGGGGCGGTTGTGGGGGGGGGGCGGTTGTCTTCCTCACAGATATAATTCCAAAAAACCTTCAACTACGATGAATAAAATTGTTATTACCAAATTTTGATTGGAGGTGTTAAGTCAAATGATGAGCGTGGAGTGAGGCTGATAATGAGCGTGGGGGGGGGGGGGTGAGGCTATTTGCTCTCAAATCACTGTGAGTCTTAAAAAGGGCACTATAACTTCCAATTTCAAATCAAATAAACCCCATTTGATGTTTACACGACCATCCATTCCATAAAAACCTTATATACCTTCATAAAACAACTTACAACCCTATCCCCAGGGCGCTGGGGGTTGTGTCATCCTAGATACATTATTATATGTTCTTTGGACTATTTTGAAAAAAATCGTTATCTCATATTTTCAATCAGACGCGTTTGGTGAAAGGGAACGTGGTTGTAGGGGGGGGGGGGCTAAATGCCCTCCATCACTTTTGACGCTTAAAAACGAACTAGAGCTTCCAATTTTCAATAAAATGAGCCTCTTCTAGAGTTAAACAACCGCCCCTTCCATAAAAACCTTAAATACCCCCTGGGCATAGCTTACAACCCTTGTCCCTAATCTTTGGGGTGTGTTTTAACCACAAAAGCCTTTTTTTATGATATTTAGACTATTTTGAATAGACTGGCTATCTCAAAATTTATAAAAGATGCATTTCGGGACAATACGACGTGTGGGGGGGGGGTAGCTGCCCTCCTATCACTTTGACTCTTAAAAAGAGCACTAGAGCGTCTGATTAACCATCCAATGACGTCCCTCCGAAGTTTATACGACCACGCTTTCTATAAAAACCTTATATACCCCCACGGCATAACTTACAACCCTTGCCCTGAGGGCTGGGGGGGGGGGATTTGTTATCCTCAAAGACATAATTTCCGGACCTTTCAAATACCTTGAACAAAATTTGTATCTCAAAATTTTGATTGGAAGTATTTGGGAAAATGATGGGCGCGGGGGGAACATTTGCCCTCTGATCACTTTCGACTTATAAAAAAGGCACTAGTCCTTTCAATTTCCAATCAAATGAGCCCTTTTTGAAGCTTCTACGACCACACTTTCTATAAAAATCTTACATGCCCCAAGGGTATAACTTACAACCTTTGTCCTGAGGGCTATGGGGGTGTCATCCTCAAAGACATTATTTCCAGATCTTTCAACTACGTTGAACAAAATGACCATATCAAAATGTTGATTGGAAGTGTTTGGAGAAATGATGGGCGTGGGGGGTGATTCTTCATCCCCCATTACTTTCGACTATTAAAAAGGGCAATAGCCCTCTCAATTTCCAATCCAATGAGTCTTTTTTGAAGTTTTTTTGACAACGCTCTCTATACAAACCTTATATGCCTCCAGGGCATAACTTACAACCCGTGCCCGGAGGGCTTTGGGGGGGGGGTGTCATCTTCAAAGACATAATTTCCAGACCTTTCAACTACTTTAAACAAAATGGCTATCTCAAAATTTTGATTGGATGTTTTTGGGAAAATAGTGGGCGTGGGAGGGGTGTTAGTTGCCCTCCAATTGCTTTCGACTATTAAAAAGGGCACTAGCCCTTTCAATTCCCAATTGAATGAGCCCTTTTTGAAGTTTCTACGACAACGCTTTCTATAAAAACCTTATATACCCCCAGGGCGTAAATTACAACCCTTGCTCTGAGGGTCATGGGGAGGGGGGTTGTCATCCTCAACGACATAATTTCCAAAATTTTAAACTACGTTGAACAAAATGGCTATCTCAAAATTTTGATTGGATGTGTTTGGGGAAATGGTGGGCATAAGAGGGGGTTAGTTGCCCTCCAATCACTGTTGACCCTTAAAAAGGGCACTAACCCTTTCAATTTCCAATCGAATGAGCCCTTTTTGAAGTTTCTACGACATCACTTTCTATAAAAAAAAAACCTTATATGCTCCCAGGGCATAACTTACAACCCTTCCCCTGAGGTTTTTTTTTAGGGGGGGGGGGTGTCATCCTCCAAGATATAATTTCTAAAACTTTCAACTACTTTGAACGAGCCCTTCGAACGAGCCCTTTTTGAAGTTCCTATGGCAATGCTATCTACAAAAACCTCATATGCCCCCAGGGTATAACTTACATCCCTTGCCCTGAGGGCTGTGGGGGGAGTGTCATCCTCAAAGACATAATTTCTGGCCCTTTCAACTACTTTGAACAAAATGGCTTTCTCAAAGGTTTGATTGGATTTGTTTGGGGAAATGGTAGGCGTAAGAGGGGGGTTAGTTGCCCTCTAATCACTTTTGACTCTTAAAAAGGGCCCTTTCAATTTCCAATCGAATGAGCTCTTTTTGAAGTTCCTACAACATCACTTTCTATAAAAAAAAAAACCTTATATGCCCCCAGGGCATAACTTACAACCCTTGCCCCGAGTTTTTTTTTTGGGGGGGGGAGGGAGGTTGTCATCATCCAAGATATAATTTATAAAACCAACTACTTTGAACGAAATGGGCATCTCAAAATCTTGATTGGATTTGTTTGGGGAAATGGTGGGCGTGAGAGGGAGTTAGCTGCCCTCCAATTATTTTCGACTATTAAAAAGGGCACTAGCCCTTTCCATTTCTAATCGAACAAGCCCTTTTTGAAGTTTACATGACAACGTTTTCTAAAAAAAAACCTTATATGCTCCAGGGCAAAACTTACAACCCTTGCCCTGAGATTTTGGGACCTTTCAACTACGTTGAAGAGAATGCCTATCTCAAAATTTTGATTGGATCTGTTTGGGGACATGGTGGGCGTGAGAGGAGGGTTAGTTACCCTCCAATCACTTTCGACTATTAAAAAGGGCACTAGTCCTTTCATTTTGCAATCGAATGAGCCCTTTTTGAAGTTTTTGAAGTTTCATAGGCCGCACTATTGCGCTGCCTATGATTACTCAGAACGTTGCCTCTCGCAGATTACGAGGACTGTTTACAATTTTAATATTCAGTATGGATAGTCTGCCAACTACATGCATAATTCTTGTCAGCATACCGAAAAAAAATTGTGGAAACATTTAGAGGGAATTTTAGATACAGCTCAGTGAATAGTAAATGATTATTGATTCGTATAAGTGTGATTGGAAAACCTAAAACTGTTAGTGTTTTTCATTTGTAATACTTTATTTTGAAATCAGCCGATATCTTAGTTTTAATTGATATTATTGATATTTTTTGTTGTTATTAGCCAAAATTAGTTTCCGCTTGTAGAAAGTGACACTACTGTGACTACTATTGCAACTATACCTAAGGGTATGAAGGTAACCTTTTCAAGGAATTTTTTATTTCGCATCCCCCGTCCACCAAATAAATGATTGGAATGAGTATTAGTATGTAAATCTTACAGGTAGCAATGGTGGAGAAAATATCGAAGTATCATCCAGCATGGTCGCGCGAATAATTGGTCGTGGTGGCTCAAAAATTAAAGAGTTGGAAGAAAGCTCAGGATGTCGAATCAAAATTTTAAAAGAGCAAAGCTCTGGAGACTTGGTGGTCATAAGTTTGTCAGGTGGTGATATCTCCGAAGCAAAGAGGCTCATTGAAGAAGTTACTAGCTCAGGTGGTCACCAGAGGGAACGGTATGGCCAGAAACAAGCCAATGGGTTTTCTGGTGAATCTAATAGAAGCAATTGGGATGACCCAAGTCCTGGCTGGGGTGATCAAGACTCTGGCTCCAATACTTTCAAGAATTCTGATCGACAAAGACGATCTCCAATGGTATGTGTATCGTTCTTAGTTGTTGTGTGTTTTTAATATGCCTTTAGAACACTAATGCTCTCAAACTTTGACAAATTAACTTATATCTGTGTTTGTATTCTGATAAAGCGCTTGTAACTTCATCCAAATTTGTATTTTCGCTTTTACTTTCATAGTGTCTGAAGTTTTACCAGCTTGCAAAAGGGGATCTGTATTTTAGCTTTATAAAACTAGCTAATACTGGCTAATTTAAAAAAAAATAGCTGATTGAAAACTTAGCTATACTAGTAATCTAAGTGGCCAAAACGGGGTGCTATCATTTCATCTAACCGTCACAAGTACTAAGCGTCATTTCGTCGACAAGGAAAATCTGTCAGAACCACTAACCGTCAGAACTTTGACAGTCATAACATCGACACGTCAGGACATCGACAGTCACAATCGCTACCCGTCAGAACGTCGACAGTCATAGCATCGACATGTCAGGACATCGAAAAAATTCATCAGGACATCGACAAAAAAATTTATAAGTTTATATAATAGTAATAAGTATATAATAGTTTAGAAACAAATTTTGGCTATATATTAGCACATCAGGGGGGTGGGGGTAAAGCATAGCATATATTAAATACGTAACTTAACCTAACCTAGGTACCTTTTACCCCTAAACCCCAAAAAATTAAGTTTCAAAATTTTAGATGTTATGACGGATTTTGTCGATGTCCTGACATGTCGATGTTATGACTGTCGACGTTCTGACGCGTAGCGATTGTGACTGTCGATAAACTGACGTGCCGATGTCCTGACGGTTAGGGGTTCTGACGGATTTTTCGTCGATGTTATGACGGATTTTTTGTCGATGTTATGACGGATTTTGTCGATGTCCTGACGGTAGTGGTCCTGACGTGTCGATGTCCTGACGCCTTTCCGCCAAAACGCTACTAAGCAAAATTAGTGGGAATTAATAAAAACGCCTGAAGGTCGATTCTGAGATATTATTTCAAAAACCATCGCTAATCTGTTCTCAAAGAGAAAATGAGCAGGACATTGTATGTTCAATCCCTCTTTGACCTTCCTTACCTTCATCAGCAGTGGGACATACGACCTCTCATTGCAACCTTCAGGTATGGCAGCAACGATATGAAAAAGACCTGAGAGATTGAGGGGTTTGATGGATTTTTTATATAATAATATTGTATTTTCAAGATGTTGTATTCCAAGGTGATCAAAATCAGAGCTAACCGCTGAATAGTAATGGGTGTAAAGAATTCGCAAAAAAAAAATCAGAAAGGTGAATCCCCTTGTAGAAAATATGATTCAGTCCATTTAGGATCCAAATTGACCAAGACCAGTACAAACTACGGAGGAAATCAAAAAGGAACAAGCATTGCTGATTTTATTTTAATGTACATGTCATCTAATATAAAGCAAAATCCAGCATTAATTTATTTTTGGGAGTTTAGAGAACAAGTTTAAGTACATTTCAGTGCAGACTTAGTCGAACTGGATAGACTACGAGACGGATTATTTATTTTTGATTGAAAACATTTTTTTTGTGGCATTAGCGAGTCAATCTGGTGCTTTGACACCAAATATAAAAAACTTGTTAGCAACAGTATCCTAAAGACTCTTATCTCCCACATTCTAACTATTGGGTCTAATCCCAGATTCTTCGCAAATTCCTCGTTCCCTAAGAACATATTAAACGCTGTAGAGGATGACGTCTAATGCTTGAGTTATACCCAATACCAGTTTATCGATAAATTTAAGTTACTTTTTTGTTATTATTGTGAACTTATTGTAACTCTCTAAGCCAATGTGAGTAACGTGCGCTAAAATATATAGAGTGCGAACCATAGAAAATAGATTCTATGATTTTTATATTTTTTTTTTGTAGCTTAACAATACATGAAAAAACTTTCAAATTTACCATAATAAAAACAAATTGACGTTCAAGATATATCGTCTTAGCATTTTTTAAGTTTATATATTAGCGTCATTGTTGTTTCGTCATTATGTGCACTCTTTTGTTCTGGGTGTCTGACCATACAATAAGGGTCTTTGCAATTTGTTTTTATTTTAAATTGTTGTAGATAATTTCGGAGACCACACTGCCTTTCCATGACGATAAATAAAAGTTCAAATAGGGATAAAATCCTTTTAATAGACAATGATAGACTCAACTTCAAAATAAAATTGGTTT
Organism: Artemia sp. Qi Xiang Cuo; assembly: GCF_049724085.1. Lineage (NCBI taxonomy): Eukaryota > Metazoa > Arthropoda > Branchiopoda > Anostraca > Artemiidae > Artemia > Artemia sp. Qi Xiang Cuo. Next base: position 26,213,756 of record NC_142807.1, on the reverse strand, counting down.
GGGGTCCAAAATGAATCTTAGTAGAATATTCTAAGAAAAGTGTATTTTCATTTTTATTAGCTAATTATCTAAATTATTAGGACCGAAAAGGTTTTTCTCTTCTTTTTTTAGGTCTGTCAACACTTTTCCTCATTATTGCCATAATATGTATACAGGTATGAATATTCAATTTTCTGGGAAAAATTTTCTTTTTAGGAATCCTCTGGTTCCACTGAAAAAATTACAATTGGTTCTAGTTTTGTCGCTAGAGTTATTGGAAGAGGTGGAGCCAAGATTCGTGAGCTTCAGGAAAAATCAGGATGTCGGATCCAGATACTTAAAGAAGAAAGTGATGGAAATGAGTCAGTAATATCAATATCAGGACAGGACACGAGCATTGAAGAAGCTAAGCGATTGATCATGCAGATTGTTGAGCCTTCTGAAGGATTTGGGGTGAAGCAGTCAACTGGGTTTACTAGTGGAACTACTGCAAATGATTGGAATGAACCAAGTTCTGGTTGGGGAGATCGAAACCAAGGTTTGAATGATTTCAAGAAGCCTGATCAACCATGGCGACCTCCCATGGTTTGTTTCTTTTTAATATTTGTTTCAAACGCTAAATATGTCAAAATGGTACAAAACTAGGTTATATTTACTATCGAAGTGTTTGCAAGGTACTTGAATAATTATGTTTTTCATTGTACGTTAAATTACTAAACAAATATTCAGGCGAAGAAACTTATACTCATTTAAAAGTGCGTGGACAGTAATAATGAGGTTCTTGCAATTGTTGTTGTTTTGCTTGGGGATAAAGGTTAATGAAAATTATATCTACCTAGTTTTGTTTTTGCTTGCTATCTTTGTTTATAAAATTATCTTTTTGATATACGACGTTTAATTCACAGTTATAACCCTCCATATTTATTGTTAGGTTCTTCACAACCGCATGTGGCTTCTTCTTGTCTTGTTTTTATTGAAATTGTTTTTCTAATTGTTTTTTCTTTTGTTCACACGTACATTTGTTGGAATGGATGAAGGAGGACTTCATCCTTTACTACACCACTAATTCTAGAACTGGTCTAGAGAAACTAGAGAACTAATTCTAGAATTGATCTATTTTATTTGTGTACTGTTGAGATCGGTTTTCTAATAAAATTTGACCTTTCGGTAAATTGTAGATTTCTAAATTTCTTCCTTTTTTACTTTTCTTGGATTTTTTTTTTTCATTTTGATGAAATGAAATCCAGTAAAAACACTCGAAATCCACCAGTAAAGTCTCGAGTAAAAACTATTCAAAAGGAAAATCATTCAAGTCTAGGAATCGACATCGACAACGGAAAAGAATCGAAAAGATGCAGGTTTTAGTTTAATGTGCCTATCATTTCGTAGAAATACAATCCATAATTTGTTGATGATTGCTTTTGTGTGTGAATATGAAAAATGGGTGGCCGGTGTTTACCCCCCCCCCTGGAAAATACCTTCCTTTTGAAAATATCCCCTCCGCGGAAATTACCCCCCCCCCCCCCGCGGAAAATAAGGCTTTCCAAATTTGAGAATTTTATTTGAGTTTTTTTTTCATTGGGGGGAGAGAATTTTGGTACTTGTGTATTATACGCCACTCACTCAAGTTTATGCTGGGTAAAACTCGAGAACAAACCGTTTTCTTCGTTAATTTCTTTCAGCTTAGCGCGAGACAAGACAAAGAAAAATGACAGAATAGATGGGAAATATATAGTTTGGGTTATATATTTGCACATAAGAAGGGGGGGTTCAGTTTGAAGTCAGAAAACAAATCCTACTTCATAATATGCAGAATATTTGCACCTAGAACATTTTGCATGCAGACCCGATATACTTTAACCCCCCCCCCCTAATTTGCAAATACATAGCCCAAATTTGTCTCTAAAGGAACGAAGAAACCGGTTTGTTCTCGAGTTGTACAGATCGTGAAGTTGAGTGAGAGGTGTATAATACACAAGTACCGGAATTTTTCATGGAGAGTGAGCCGATTTCCCGGCATTATTTAAAAACGATCAGAAATTAAATTGAAAAAAAACATGTTTTTCAACTGAAAGTAAGGAGCAACATCAAAACTTAAAGCGAACAGAAATTACGTATATGAAAGGAGTTGCCCCTTCCACAAGACCTTGCTCTTTGCGCTAAAGTTTTGACTTTTTCCCTAATTCTTTAAGAACGATTCCTGAAACACAATGGTCGTTTGATTGGAACAATAAGCTTTGTTTTACAATTCTATAAGAAAAACTTTAGCGTAAAGAGCGGGGTCTTGAGGAGGAGGCAACCCCTTTCATATACATAATAATTTCTGTTCGTTTTAAGTTTTGATGTTGCTCCTTACTTACTTGCCTGTATTTTTTTATTTAATTTCTGATTGTTATTAAATAATAATGGGAAATCTGGCTCTCTCTCCATAAAAAATTCTGGTATTTGTGTATAATACGCCACTCACTCAAGTTTACGATCTGTACAACTCGAGAACAAACCGGTTTCTTCGTTAGTTTCTTCGTTCCTTTAGAAACAAATTTTGGCTTTATATTTGCACATTAGGGGGGGGGGGGGTAAATTATAGCGGGTCTGCATGCAAAATGTGTTAGGTACAATTATTCGGCATATTATGAAATAAGAAATTCAAACTACCCCCCCCCCCCCCCCCTATGTGCAAATATATAGCCCAAATTATATATTTCCAATCTATTCTGCTATTTGTCTTTGTCTTGTCTCGCGCTAATCTGAAAGAAACTAACGAACAAACCGGTTTGTTCTCGAGTTTTACACAGTGTAAACTTGAGTGAGTGGCGTGTAATACACAAACACCAAAATTCCTTCCCCCTACGGAAAATAGAAAAACAAAACTCTTCTAGGATCTTTATTGTTATTAATGTTTGTGTTATGTTTTTATTTGAATAGCAATTACACAGTTAAATTACAGTTAAAAATCAAATAAAATTTTCAAATTTAGAAATCCTGATTTTCCAGGGGGAGGGGGGTATTTCCCGCAAGGGGGGGGGTTAAACGCCTAGAACCTGAAAAATGTGTTAAGTACATCTCAGTATGGACAAATTTTAACTACTGCTAAAAAAAAAATTCCAGTAAATTGTATCTCAGCTAGACCCCGGCGCCGCGCCGGTGGATCGACCGAACGCCGTCGATGAGAGACCCGATCAAACGCTACCGTGTCATAACGCCACCAGAGTGCCATCGGCGCGCCGCTACCGGCCGAGGCGGTGGCGTTCGGTCGAGTTTAAATTAATTTTGCGGAAATTCTTTACTGCGTCAACCGCAAAGTTGAAGCTTTTCCTTCTCGTCTGGTTTAGTATTTCGATTTTCCTGAAAGAAATCAAGCAGGGTTTGCACTATCCCCGAATTTTCGGGTATTTCCCCGAAAAGCTATGCGTCACCCCGAAAAAAACCGTCACCCTAGCGATTTATTACCAGTGACTTTCCCTGCCAAATATTACTTTGCATACCATAATTCTTCACTACTCTCTTGTTCATTAATTTTCGTCTCTTTTGTTACTTTGCATAAAAACCAGACTGATGGAATATTCTATTGCAAATATTGCAATATACACAGTTCTTCATATATTGACAAAAAAAGGTATCGTCTTTATGAAATGAGTTTAAATCATTTCGAATGCAGTTTCCCAATCGTTATTTCTTACATCATTCGTAGTCAAGAATTTTGTTTTCAAGTTGAATAGAATTATAGAACGCATTCACTACTATACAGCTTCAGTCTTTTGGTGGATTTTGAAATTGACAGCCGAAAGATTGTTTCTACAGCTGAATTGTAAGTTTGTAGATTTTTTTTTTTGCTGTTTGTAGATTTTCTTAATCTACAACATTAAGATTTAAGAAACATTAAGATTTTCTTAATGTTTAATACTCAATTATTGAACGCCTGATAGAAAATACAATCTTCTTTCTGGAACATTTTACACCCCCCTCCCCCCCCCCCAAAAAAAAAAACAACCTTCGATTGAGACAAAATTTACCTATATAATAAGCTATTTAAAAGGTTGGGGAATTAAATATTGAAACATAAGTTAACCCAAAAATTTGTTTAATAAATAAATTTTAAATTATTGCCTTTGGGGGGGGGGGGGTAGGGGGCTATAATTTTAAAATGACATCGCCTCATTTTATTTTATTGAAAGCAAGGATATCAAAAAGATGATTATTTTTTTCATTTAAAGTGGAGACAGAAGAAAATGATATCAAATTCCCTGGGAAACCATTGAAATATTTTGATAGACCCAGGCCCCCCCATTAGGACTTGTTCATTGTCTTGGGTATTTTGTGATTTCTCTTACGCTACTGGCCTTATTTGGCTTTTGTGTGTGTTCCCTTTTAATTAGATTCTTTGGATCTTATGGAATGCCATGGCAAATCTATCACTCAGTTTTCCAATAATTTGAGGTATATCTAGGGTGACCAGATTTTCTCAGACCCAAATCGGGACATACCAAAATTTGAAGAGCGCTGGAAGGAGTAGGAAGTGTGTGTGGTTTCATAAAAACACTCAAAAATGTTTCTTAAACTTTTATCATTTTATGTCATTATATTTTTATTTTAATTATATTTGGCTGATGAATGCACCTTTCTTAAAAATACAACATTGTTTTTGATTTCCTTCTTAAACTCATCACACAGTTTCTTTCCTTTAAACTTGACAAACACACAAGATTTCAGTGTGTCCAGTTCCAATTGTGATTTTTCATCCGTCAAAAAGTTATTTATCAAAGAAAAAACTTTTTCTAAAGCTGCGTTTGTGCCAGGCAGACTTAGGAAAAACTCTACAAGTAACGCTAAATTGTTTTACGGAATGGATTCCTTTTCAAAAAATGCAAATATTTCCACCCAAATCAAATCAACCGGCGTTTCTTCCTCAGACCATGTTTCCATTTAGGTTGCGTCACAGAAATTCCGGGTGTAAATGTACTCATCGAACAGCTTGGACTCATCAAGTGTCATGTCGTGTGTGTATTTGTGGAACAAGTCAATGGAATCACAAATGTCTGACCATTCCAGTGGTGCTTTCATTAAAATCCATTGGGCGCAATTGAACTCAGTGAGGTATGCTAAATACTTTTCCAAGTAATTAACAACGTTTTCATAGAAATTTACGAATGTCTTCGTAAACGAAAACACCACCCTAGAGTGTAAATACATATAGCCTACTTTGAATTCAGAGCCATTCAAGGGCAGGGAGGGCAACCAGGGCAAGCTGCCCCAAGCATGGGTTTACCTTATAGTACAATAAATCACACTTAATAGTAATAGGGCAAATCCTGTGTCTGCTTTTATCAAAACATTTTCTTTGAGATTAAAACATTTTTATGAATATATGGGATATATTAAACTTTTTAAAGTAATTCTATTTTTTTTAATCTAAAAATGTTTTAATCTTTTTGATTCTTTTTAAAAAAGCAGGACATTTTGCCGGACGTTTTCGAATGCATGGCGAGGTTTCGGAATCCGGGACTGTCCCGCACAATGCGGGACGTCTGGTCACCCTGGGTATATCTGAATAATTTCGATATTTTTGTTGTTGTCTTTGTACCCCTTTACTCATACCCTCAATTTTTTTTCAAGGAAGACTAAGCTGTTTAACGTTATTTTGCGTGCTTGTTTGAACCATATACTGACCTAGTTAATTATTAAGTAAATTATTTTTCTAATGAAAGCTGAGACGGTATCCTATCAAGGTGGTATCCAGAGGGGGGGGGGGGAGGGTAAGAAGGTATTACATTTAAATGATAATAGCTCGAAATTTTATTTATTGAAAGCAGGGATCCCAAAAAGTTGATTTTTTTTTATTTAAAGCAGAGACGGCATCCTATCAAGGTGGTATCCAGAGGGGGGGGGGAGGGGGTATTTATCTATCAAATTTAAATTATAATACATAGATTTTTTTTTAAGCAGGGGTGTCAAAAAGTAAATTATTTTTTTTTATTTAAAGCAGAGACGGTATCAAATCAAGATGGTATCCAAAAGGGGGGGGGGGGGACATAGGGAGTTATTATATTTAATTGATAGTACCTTGATTTTTTTTTTATTGAAAGCTGGGATGCCAAAAAGTTGAAAAGTTGACAAAATTAACAAGATTTTTGTGAGTTATACTTGATACAGCACTTGCATGGTTTTATCGTCCAAAGGGAAAGGGACATATGCGTCCAATCCGTTTTTTTTTCTTATTGATGAAACGGGTTTACTTTGAAAACATTCATTCATAAGTACCAGGCAGATTCACACCAAAACGAATTGGTGTGACGAAAGCGATATCGACATCCCCACCTAACGTTGCGCTCGAGTAACAATGGCGCCCTTGGTCCAGTGCCCAAGTTACATCAGGTCATAATAAAAGCTTTTCATTTGGGAGGTTCAAGGAGGAGTCTTTGACAGTCTTATGACCTCAGGTACTAGATGTTGCAACGTTCTTACGTCAGTAGTTTAAAAAATTCGATCACCCCACAAATGATTACCAAAAATGTGCACAAATGTAACATTTGGAATATTATAATAATTTTTTCAAAGCTTTGAAGAAAAGCAAAAAAGTCTAAATACTCCTAACTACGCTTGAAAGCTATTTTAAAAAGAAACTTTGGAGATTTCCATGGAAATGACCATAGCAGAAGCTTTGAGCCTGGGTGGGGATCAAAGAGGAGTCTTTGAGTATTTTGACCACAGGTGACTTATTGTTGCGACTTTCTTAAATTTGGTAATTCTTGTGAGCATTTGGAAATCAAAGCTTAAACTCGATAACTGATACTAAGTGTCCTAACATTTTGCTTGGATTAAAAGTGACGAACTAGGATGAAAATTTCAACATCTTCCTGGAGCTACTTCAGTCTGCACATTATCTAGTTTAATTACACTTAAAACGGATGACCTTTACATTTTTTACCTAAGAAAATAGCTGGCACTTAATTTTTCTTCATAGCGAATAAACTATTAAGTGTTTTTGTGTCATTGTAATTGAAGTGTTCTCATGTTAAGTGTTCATCATGTGTTTTTAAATTTGATAAATTTACTCCTTTTAGATGCAGTTTTCTGATATTAGGTATTTATCAGTTTATAATTTGGAATGAATCCCCAAAAGAAAAAAATGAATAATATCCAAAAGAGCAGCCAAAAGCAATAAAAAAGCAGCAGTTCAGCCTTAGTCTACATGACATATATTCTATAAAGAAGCCAAAAAAAACTTTAAAATGCATTTTTTTTTTATTGTAATTAAAAACCAGTTTTTAATACTAGAAGGATTTTTAGGAATCCAAAAGAGCAAAAAAAAAAAAAAAAAAAAAAAAAAAAAATCAATATCAAAGTCACCCATTTCAACTGTTTTAAAGGTGACAAAACAGATATAGGCAAAGGGCATTATGAAAAAATTAAGCTTCTAAGTTCAAATTTATATTCAAAGTTTTTACCCAGATAACTGACGAATTTTGTGATACAGTATTTGAAGTCTTATATGCAGTAACGGTCAATGAAAAAAATTCTAATTTTGATAATTATTTATGTTAAGAATACATAGCTAATAGATACTTCAACTACTCGTATTATGCAAGGGTTCTGAAACGTCACAGCCATTTCGTTTCCACCAGATTTATTCTTCTCTTGATGAATAACGAAGAAGAGCAGTTGCCAGCCAGCGACTTGTGAATTTTTGAACTCATGAGTAGGCTCGAATCTGTTGTAAATTTAAGCTGTGATTTGAGAAAGACTGATGAAAACATTAATGTTTGCGGTCAAAATTGATTGCGCCGACGGCGCGCCGCCGACATCTTACCGGCGGCGTGGCGTGGCGCGCTGTTTTGGCCCCGCCACCACCGGTATTCCCTCATCGGCGCGGCGCCGGGGTCTAATCTCGGCTATAATTTGAACCGCGGTTCATAGAGTTTCCTCGGACAGGTAAAATAAATGGTAAAATAAAATAAATAAAGCAAAAAAAAGAAGCGATATAAAAAAAAGTGAGAACTCAAAATATAAGACCCAAAGAACTGTATATAGTAAAACAGCAAGAAACTAAATAAAGAGAACTCAAAAACATAAAAGCATCATAAAACTAAACAGAAATTCCGAAGTAACAGTAGAATGTAGATAAAAATATGAAAATAAATTGAATAATTCTTGTCCAATTTGGAACAAAGCTAGAATAAAAAAATGAATTAACCAACAAAACCAAGCTTTTTTTAAACTTGTCAGAAAATAACCCTCTTGTTAGCACTGATATCACCTTATCTTTACCTCCTGCGCTTGGTTGCTGTTCCCGGGGGTTTTTCTAGACGTCTTTCGTGTTTTAGTAACGGGTTCTTTTTTAAAACATCATGATAAATTTAATCCGAATGCTGGTTTCTCATTTCTCTTTTTATTGCCAACTTCGAGAAAAGCTTACGTTTCTTTTATATGGCCTCTGGCCCATCGTGTAAAATAGCCTCTTCAAACTCAACAAATTGGTTAAACATAAAGGTATTCAGCCAGTGCAGAACCGAAAGTTTGAGGTTTAAGTTTTATTTTTTATTTTTAAACAGTTTTGATGCTTAAGAAGCCGTCGCTGATATTGCATAAAGTCTGTCATAAGAACCTGGAACATTCCGTTTTTAAAAAGTTCTTTTGAATTTTCGGTCTGGACCAATATCTAGGGCATAGCGGTTATTCTTCTTACGCATCATGGGTGCTATGAATATATCGTAAATGTCTGTATTTTAAATACGTTTCACTCAACTTCTATTTATATCATCATCGCTGAAGTACGTTCGTTCTGAAGATTTCCCCTTAGAAGATTTTTTGGGAACATCCCCGCCTTTGCCTGTACATAGATGTTATTGCCTTTATTTTTTTTTTGTTTTTTTATGGAAATATTTTATAGAATATCTTTATTTGTTCCAAAGATTTCCTTGTAGAAGATTTTTGTGGGACTGTCCCTTTCATTCGCCTGTGCCTAAACATTATTATCTTTGTTTTGTTTTTTTATAGAAATTTTGTTATAGGATTCCTCAGGGTCAAATGAAAAGATTAGAATCGACGCGAGCTTTGTTGCCAGAGTTATTGGAAGAGGTGGCGCCAAGATTCGCGAGCTTCAGGATAAATCGGGCTGTCGGATCCAAATTCTCAAAGAAGAAAGTGATGAGCATGAATCGGTAGTATCAATATCAGGTAGCAATATTGAAGAAGCTAAGCGGTTGATTATGGAGATCGTTGAGCCTTTTGATGTCCAGGATAATATGAGAAATTTGAAGCTTGAAGTATAAGAAGCCTGAAGAAATCTTATTATTATCGTTTCTTATCTTAGAATGGTAAATGAAGATATTTAATCCTATTTGGTATTTTTTTTAGAGCAGAAAAAGGTGTATTTATAACGGAGAAATTGGGATGGAATATTCACTATCCTGCCGTTTGGGACTAAAACGCTAATAGATTAAAGTAACCGATAATATAATTATGGAGTACAACTGAAATTTCACATTGCGTTGGGTCAATTTTGAGAGGATAAGATTCCAAATTGCTTTTCATAAAAGCCTAGAAATTTGGAAATTTGAGGTAAATAACCGATTTAAGTTAAAAAAAAAAGAAATCATTCAACTACAAATACGGATAAAACTAAAAAATAAATTAAGTCACACATTAGGACAGTCAATAGTGTTTATTTATTTTATTCCTGACTGGAGAAATTAAAGAGCTGCGAATGGCATGAATCTGCGCTACATGTAGATTCATGAAAAAAAAAATATATATATATATTACTTTTTGAAATTACATTCTATATGCTACCCTTTTTTTTCTCAAACATACATTGCAAAAAATATCCGGGCATTCTACCAAAACGTTGTTCAAGCAAAAAAAAAAGCCGTAAATAATGCTAATTCAGGTCTTAACAAGAATTGGACTTTTTAAATTCTGTAACATTTATTTAAAAACTTCAGAAATAAAATGAAATTCAAAATATGTGGAATTTTAGAGGATTATTGATACATTATCTCAACAAAAACCTTCTACTCTCTCTTTCGTGCATACCCCCTTAAAAACTGTAAATACCTGTATTTATTAAATTAGTACATAAATGAGTTTGATAATTTTGAGGGTAACTTGATGGATATCATAGGCGGTATCTGATCGCCTTCGAACCTCTAAGTTTCGTTCTTGATTAATGAAAACATTCTTGGCAAATGCTTTTGCAATTATAATCTTGATTAGAAATTCAAGAGAGGTGCTAAGTAAAACAAATGTTCAATACCCTGTTGGATAAAAGAGTCGTGTTGACATCTTTAGTTTCTTCGCCTAAGTTAACAAAAATGTATTTTTTTAAGGTTTATTGTGTATAATTTTAAAACATTATAACAAAAGAATGGTTCTTGTAACGTAAGTAAGAGTGAAGGAAGTTTAAGAACGAATTTCAAACCTAAAGTGTTTTTTTTATCTGCAGACTACGTAGACTTTTCTGTACCAAATCCCGTCGTGTTGCGTGGATTTTGTGTTTACAGTAAAGTTTACGTTTTGCAGAATTTTACTAATGTAAGGAAATATTGTGATTCAGTTTATTTGAAACACTTTTGTAAATACATATTGTATAGACTGCAAAATAATAAACCAGAACTTCGCTATTTGCTTGCATACATAAGAAGATGATAAGTCTATCTCAGGGGTCACGGATCTGTGTTTCCTTGTACCATAAAACGCATCTCATATAGTGACTACAGCAGAAATGCAGAACTTTTGATGAGATCGATTCATCCTATCTGTTAAAATGCAAAGAGCAAATTTGGAAATCGGATAGAAAGTTTTTTTAAAGAATTATTTTTAACGGATCAGTTGACATATTCCAACGCAACCATTGAGCTGCCATGACGCATGAGCTTGCAGCTAACAGCAGATGATATTTCACAGTAAAGTAAAAAAAAAAAGGCCGTTTTGGCATAAAAATATAGCTCTGTGAACATGCGGCAGGGCAAAAAATTGGAGTGTGCTATTGTACCACACTAATTGTCATGTAGTGGCACAGTGGGTTTGACCTTAGCTTGGCAATACGTGACCCAGCGAACGATCCTTGCTGTAGCAATATATATATATATATATATATATATATATATATATATATATATATATATATATATATATATATATATGTAGATTGTAGAAATCTAACAATAGCACTCAATACCTTGAAATTATAACTTCCGTGCCTCTAAAACATTCTCTATAAAATCTTCAACTGCAATAATTAGCACCCTAGAAGAGGTCTCCAAGACACCTGTGAGTCGTGGTGCATCCCCTCCAAAAAAACTGTTCTTTAAATTCTCTAAACTTTGGCAATTGCTCATAAAATGTTCCAGGTTATCCTCATGCTCCCCACAAAGGGGGCAGGCATACCTACTTCCCGGGCCGTATACATCATAAGAATCCCAGTGTCCCCCACGCAACGGCACACAATTTGCCAGCACTTGCAACCAACACTTCAGCGCCCTCCAAGGTAGGTTCAGTCTCATGTAAAACTCCTCTCCATACACTACTTGAATCTGCTTATAAAATATTTGAGTACCTGAATTCTAAACACTAGTAAGCCAAACCTGGATTTTCTGATCCCTAAGAAGCGAATCCAACATATTAAGCAAATCATCAGGTTTGCAATCGGGACCCTGACCTTTATTCCATACCCATGAGAAACCAGCTTTATCCAGCAGAGCAGTAACGTGTTTTGGCCATGTTACCTTTCTAGGAGATTTAAAAATCTTGTTGTAAGCCGCCTTCGCTAGATGATCATCTGGCAAATGTAATACCTGAAACCAAAACTTGATCATCTTTTTAATCCTCTTATGACGCAAATCCGATAAACCCAGGTCACCTCTAAGAATCAAACTTCTAAAATTATTATTCAAGCCAGCTACTTCTTTAAAATACATGTATTGCAGAGACTCCAATTGTCTCACTATAGTGGCCCCCCACAACTCGCAACCATAATGGGCTACTGGTAGGACTTAAGTCATGAAGAGGTACTTATGCATCTTCATATACCCTGCAGGGCCGACGCAGGGACCGTAATAGTCAGGAAGCGTCGTTAAACCGATTACTTCCTACCCCACTAATTCTAAACCGTATCAGATCCAGATATGCTGTCCAAGCAACACCATAGGCATACCCGTTACAGAACAAAATTGGACATTCATGAATGATCTGTGCTGTTGATTGATTTTAACGTCTGGCTTGTAACACAGAAATTGAAGTTAAAATGGCACGAAATTAGTTTGAAAAGTGTATATACCAAATTCCGGGAAGCTATGATGTTAGTAGACTCCAGGATGATAATTTGAGAGACTTTCCAGAAGCAATTGAATACTAAACAGGAGAGTTTAAAATTTGACGATGTAGAAGATGTATGGAATAATTGTAGAGAAATAATTTGTGAAGTTGCTGATGGTGTCTTAGGGAGGAACGTTAGGAACGCAGCTGTGAATATTAGTGAAAACGCTTTATGCCTAATAGAGAGAAGGGGCTTTACAAGAATTATTTGAGTGATAGATCATTTGAAAATAAGAGGAAAGTTGAGAAACCATTAAAACATGAACTAAGGAGGTGTATCCTGTTGTAGTACGGTGAATTGTTGTTCTGTTTGATAATGCGAGGTCTGAGGTTTAATTTCTGCCGCAACAAGGTTGGTCGATAAGCTTGCTAATTTTCTCTGCAAAAGAGACACAACAACTGAAACGTTGATTCAATGCCCTACGAGCCAGCAATATATATTTATTTATAACCCACTTACATCCCAAGATAAATAGTGGAGTACAAAAAAAAAAAAAAAAAAAAAATTTAAACAATAAATCACCAATAGCAATTAAACAACATTAAATAAATAAAAACTAATAAAACAAACGTATCAAACCATGGTGGGGTGACAAACGCCTGAGCAAACCAGTCAGCTTCTCAGTAATATTAGGGAGGTAAAACTTATTTATTATTTTTCAATTCCTATACCAAAGAGGAAGATAAAGAAGATATTTACAAAAACGGAAATAGGCCACTCGATTATCACTAAAATCCTTAGGCCCTATTCCTAAAAATAGGATAGAGCCCTGAAAGGTAAGGAACAGAATGATCAGAAAAAGTAAATAAAGCTTTCCAAGGGCAATGCGATTATATTTGCCTCGATTGGCTATAATTTTTGAGTAACCAATCTGGATCTTTGCTTTGGCATCCCGGACAGCACACTCCCGAAAATTTTTGGTAAGTGTAATACCCAACCACCGCATTGAGTCTACATGAGGGATGAAAAAATTTTTAGAACTTAGAGGTTTTGGAGGGGATGAAAAATTAAAAGAAAGATACTCACATTTACCAACGTTAAGTGGAAAACCAATTTTAGTAAAAGAATAAGAAACTCTATGAACCCTCTGTGATAGTCTGAATTTAGACCGGCTAATTAGAAGAATGTCATCAGCATAAACAAGGTAAGAAATATCAGTTAACCCAACAAAACACACAGAAGAAATATTTTCAAGGATACTAGAAATACAAAATTTAAAATACTTGAGATAAAACTCCTCCTTGTCGCACACCCCGACGAACAAGGACAATAAAAGAAGAAAGAACACCATTAGTTTTAAATCAAAGATAAGATTTACTATACCAAAACTTAAAAAGAAAAATAAGTGAAAGTTAAATGCCGTGACTATAAAGAGAATAAAGAGCTGACTATGTTCAATACTGTCGAAAGCCTTAGAAAGATCAAGGGCATAAATATGAAGACTATACCCTTTATCAGAAGCATCTTTAAGAAGGCAAGCCAAAACACAGTAAGCGTACTGACAACCGATACCAGACTGAAAACCGAGCTAATTCTCCCAAAAATTAGTAATAATTTGTATGAAAAGAAGTAGAATATATTAAAGGTTTTTGCTAAGATAAAACGCGACCGTGATTGCCCTGTAAGAAGAACAGTCCAATGGATTCTTACCTCGTTTAAGAACTGAAGTGACAGTTCAAGGAGGCACACTTGTGCCTCTATAAAGAGGCGACCCACCACAATGTTAAGCGATTTCAGGTCCTAGAGGTCGCAGAGAGACGGCGGTAATCGCATTTTGTAGCCCAAGCTCAAACTAAGAAACTTGCAAAATTTCATCCTCCTCCGACTTTATCTTCATGGGGTAAACTGGGCCAGAAGTTTCGACCCTCCCAACACAGCCCCCCTATAACGTTGTCCGATTAGGCCGAAATTTAGAGGCTAAGCTTGCAGAGGACCCGGAAGTGTATCCTTCAAATTTCAGTTCAACCCGATAACTCCTTCCCTGTTTTCAAAAAACCAAATATAGCCACTTAAAATTCTTTTCTCTTTTGTTTTTTCTTATCCACGCCTACGGGCCACAGTTGGCAACTGATCCGGGTGAATGAGGACTCATTCGAAGTATAATTCGACCTGTTAGGGCCTTTTGATATTTTCAGACCGAAAAAATTATCCCCCGAATTTACATTTACGAAAAACTTCGTTTTCCTATAATAGCCCATGTTAATTTTTCCCACCACAACCCCCCTTTGACGTTGTCTGATCGGGCTGAAATTTAGAGGATAAGCTTTCCTGGGGCCTGGGAGCTTATCCTCGAAATTTCAGCTCAATCTGATCACTCTTTCCCTGTTTTCCAAAAACCAAATATCAAGTTTTATGGGGATTTGCTTGCGTCGAAAAAAGATCCCATTTACTAAAAAACAATTACAATTGTGTCTCTGTAGTCCATCGGTTGATACTCCAGACTGTCAGGTGTACAACCCGGGTTCGATTCACCGTCAGAGCAAATTTTTTATATACTGAATTTAAACTTTAAAAAAGAAACTCAGTTTCTTTTTTAAATTATTTGAAAAAAATTAGCAACCAGTTCACTGAAAACGTACGAAACAATGGACGCTGTTCGTAGACTCCTACCGCCGCAGTACAACTACCAAAGCAGAGATCAGCAATCATTGTGCGAATTTTAGTTCATCTATTCCAACAGCTTGACGCAGGAAATCCAGCCAATGACACGAGCGCCATGCAATCTCTCTACCAATACAAAATCCATCGATTCAGTGTATGTAACACATGTCACTGGTCTAGAAACTCAGTACATCTCGAAGGCACTCCCGACTGTCCCTTCCCAATCACAGGTGTACTCAATCAAACGAGCCCGCAATCAACGAAGTTATCGACAACAGCGATATATCTTTCAATTCGGTTCTAATCCTGAAATAGCCTGGTGAAACATGTCCCAACGATCACGTCACCAAACTGAGAACATATTTCACTGAAACTCCCGAATTTTCAGCTCTAAATTTGGACAGGCGAATACTCAGACACAAGATCACGCGCCGCGTTGTTGACTTTGATCCGGAAAAAATTATTCTGCATCGAACAGAAGACGTGGACCTCACGCATGGCAACATCTACAACCTCGGTACATTGTCGTAAATACTTTATCGTGCAATCGCGGTTGCTATTCATTCCGGCTCCTGCTTTGGAAATCACGCCCAATACTTTGTGTACCGCAGAACACTGGAAGGCGAATGGTGTAAATGCAACGACTCTGAAGTTCGAGTCATCAAAAATGCTTCAGAAATAGACTTTTCAGGTATGACATTCATGGTACTCCAAAAATTATAGTTCAGTAATTAACAACACTTTTAGTCTCGTTTCAGGCTCTAATTGTTTCTAAAAGCAACAAACTTGTAAAACAATCTGTTTTTCTAAAAACAATTGCCCATATTTTTTTTTCTAAAGATAACAAAAACAATCGTCCATGATCTGCCGCGGTGAGGCAGGGAGACTACAATTTCTTCCCCGTATTCTGTTGTCTGTCGTCGGTCATATCTTCCATATTTAAAAACCAGACTCAACCCAGAAAGAGCAGTAAGCCAAAAAACGGTCCAAACACACAACAGAGTACAAACAGTGGCGCCTCAACGTGGCGGGGTTGCAATTACGCTAAATATAATCGTAAATGCAAGCCGGCTAACATCACTGTTTCCACATTCCTTTCCTAGTTTTACAGATTGGTAAGACACACCCAGATAAGGGACATCTTGCGTGTTGCACTTGAAACTGATTGTGCACCACGTTTTGGAAGTCTTCTCTTCATGCATAAATTATTTGAAAATAAATAAGTTTTCTAGAGAGTTAAAGAGGCTGAGTTACAAGGTCGACCCTTAAAACGTACAGGGATTAGGAGGCACAGTTGGGGGGCTGTTAAAGAGGCTGAGTCACAAGTTCGAACCTTAAAACGTACAGGGATTAGGAGGCACCCTGTACGACGTGATTTGAGTATTCAGGAATTAAAAGCCTTAACACAAGAATGTTCAAAAGCGGGGGGTTTGGGGGGCGGCAGCCCCCATCTTTAACTCCTGACACGATCAGCTAACAGTTAGTCAAGCAATAATAAGTAATAAACTGTACAAAAACGTGCAGAAATTATTTGAAAAAACTACGTTTTCTAAAGAGTTAAAGAGGCTGAGTTACAAGGTCGAACCTTAAAACGTACAGGGATTAGGAGGCACAGTTGGGGGGCTGCCGCCCCCAAACCCCCGCTTTCGCAGCCTTTAAATAAAAAAAAGTTTTTTAAACTGAAAGTAAGGAGCGACATTAAATATTAAAACGAACATAAATTATTCCGTATATGAACGGGGCTGTGCCCTCCTCAACGCCTCGATATTTACGATAAATTTTTTATTTTTTAAAAAAAAGATTTGTTACAAAGTAAAACTTTAGCGTAAAGAGCGAGGCGTTGAGGAGGGCACAGCCCCTTTCATATACGGAATATTTTCTGTTCGTTTTAAGATTTAATGTCGCTCCTTACTTTCAGTTTAAAAAACTTTTTTTTATTTAAAAGCTGCTAAATCGAGGGGTTTGGGGGGCGGCAGCCCCCAACTGTGCCTCCTAATCCCTGTACGTTTTAAGGTTCGACCTTGTAACTCAGCCTCTTTAGCTCTTTAGAAAACGTAGTTTTTTTCAAATAATCCACATAAAAAGCTATCAGGAACAAGAGAACAAAAAAAACGCATTTGGAAATGCAGCTGTAAATGGAAAAACAAAGCCGGGGAATTTATTTTAAGATGATAAACATTAATTCCATCAACATCAACAGAGCATGATTTCAATTTCTTAACAGATGCAATTACAGTGTCAAAAGAAACGAGTAAGATATGTGCCTGAGACAAAGAAGATGGAAGAACTGAATCAAGCAATTTTGAGTAAAATGCATGCACCGTGTAATTCACTTTGGAAAATATAACTGAATAGTGGTCATACCACGCAGCTAGAGAGATGAGGCAATTAAGATTTGCTGAATTATCTAATTTAGCTGAATTAATCACTTTAATCCATTCATTCTTGTTAGTAGGACAATCTAACCCTTTATATCGGCTTGATCGCAGACATTTTTTAAACACACGCATAGTTTTGTATTTTATTTCCAATTCATTTCTGGATAGCGGTCGCCCATGATCAATCCATGTTTGTAGCCACAATTTAGCTTTATTTTTCACGATTTTAAGTTCAGGGTCACATGACCATATTGGTTTCCTTGTTCTTCCTCTCACTCGCTGCTGAGGGACAACAACCTCCTCGGCAAGTTTAAAACACCTCACAATTTGGTTGTAGTACTGATTCAGTTCATAATTGCTTTTTGTAGAGCGAAAACTTAGCTGGAGTAAATGAAAGGGTACACGTAAAGAACCAAGGAGCGTTCCCAGGGTTGAATTATATAGTGACTTATTAGCATTTTTCCAGTTGCTTCGAAAAAACCATCTAGAGGTAGGGGAATCTGACAAGTCTTTACTCTTTGTTCAAATCGAAAAGTAGAGCGACAGTGGAAGGTGGTCAATATCCTGCTCATTTTCGTGGACGTGCACTGTTGAAGATGAAATAAACAGGGAACAAATTACATGATCAATATCTGATAAGCTTTGTAGAACGCACAGAATCAAGCTTTATGTCAGTATTCATATCACCAATAATAAAATATTCGTAACCATCCTTGCTTATTTTATGGAGGAGAGTTTTTAAACTTGCACATGCTTTGGAGAATTTATTCAGAGAAGTCATATGATGAGAAGAATATAACTTCTCTGAATAAATTCTCCAACGCATGTGAAAGTTTAAAAACTATCCTCCATAGGATAAGCAAGGATGGTTACAAATTTTTTATTATTGGTGATATGAACACTGACATAAAGCTTGATTCTGTGCGTTCTATGAACCTTTTGATAGTCTTCCTGATTACACAATAATTGCGAAGGATCATCTTTTTCGTACGTGCATGATTCTAACAGCCTATCAGATATTGATCATATGACTTATTCCCCGTTTATTTCATCTTCAACAGTGCACGTCCACGAAGATGAGCAGGATATTGACCACCTTCCACTATCGCTCTACCTTTCGATTAGAGCAAATAGTACAGCCGTGGCAGATTCCCCTGCCTATGGCTCTGTAGGATCTTTTTTTTTATGGAGGTGTGAAGTGGAAGCCTTGGACAAAATTTCCGAGGATCTGGAAGATGCAGCTAGACGGTATAATAGTAAAATATTGTACTGACATTTTAATAAATTGAGAGAAAGTGGTCAATCTGGACTTGCCCCAGTTGAAGATAGGAACGGGACCGTAATTAATGATAAGGAATAATTTAAATAGAGATGAACAGAACATTTTAAGAATGTGCTAAACCGGGATAGAGTTACAGGAAAAGATATAGAGGAAAATGAAAAGTTTGTGAGTGGGGTAATTATAGAGGCGTTAGCCTGGTTTCTGCAGGTAGCAAATTACTTAGCATGATGACACTTTTTAGACTTAAAGATTGTGCAGACAAATTTTATGAGAAGAACAGTGTTGTTTTAGGAAGGGTAGAGGAGGTGTCCAACAAATTTTCACTCTTAGGTTAATAATTGAGAAGTATCTGAGTCATCAAACACCTTTGGTCCGCAGTCTTATAAAATATGAGCAAGCATTTGATTCGCCCGAAAGAAGAGCTTTAGCGAAAGTCTTATACTTATATCGTATACCAGCCAAGTACACTAAAGTGATTAGTCCTATGTACGAGAATAACACTGCTGCGGTTAAGGTAGGTAATTAGGCTAGTAGATAGTTTCGTAATAAATCCGGAGTTAAGCAGGGTTGTGTTCTATCCCAATTCATATCAAAAGGCCTGTGTCTGCCGGAGTCTAGCTTCGTCTTAAAGCAAAACGATCAGAAAGTACGCCAGTCGCTGCAGGTATTGAGAAACTCCAGGAGCCAAATACTCGCCTGAAGTATAGCATTGAGGTATCGAATCGCTTCAAGCTCCTTGTCACACCTAACAGCAGCGAAGGCGCCAGGAAGTATTTTAAATTTTAGACAAACGAAGCAACACAACTGGTGCTGAGCAAGAGAAGTTTTGCGAAGAAATTGTGGCTACGTAACTAATGAAACGCTGGAGATTATAGAGCAAAGACTGAGGCCAAGACTCCTTGGTGACATGACCACTTGTCGAAAGCTTAATGAAGTATGGAACAGTCTCATTCAGTGAGACCGAACTCATTTTGTTGCAAGGAAAGTTGATGAAATTGAACTAGCAAAAAAAGAAAGACATGGGTAGCCTGTTCAAGCATCTCAGAGATCTCACGGAAAATAAAACCCCACATTGGGACCTGTCCTATCCAGGGATAGGACACTTCTTTCTGGTGAGGGCTCTTGTCTTAAGCGGTGGAAAGACCAGTTCTGGTCGCTCTTGAATAATACTAGCCCGTCTGTCCCACCAAATAACAGTCTAGAGCTAATCTAACAGTCAAAGACCTGAAGTAGATGTTCCTCCAGGTAACCCTGTAAGTCCCTCAGAAATCGGAAATGCAGTTAAAAGGCCAAAGAATGATAAAGCTGCTGGTATCTGTGGCTTAAGCCCGGAACTACTGACATATGCAGGTCTTACAATTTTCCTGTTTTTCCACAATCTGGCAAACTGAGATAGTTCGTGAAGATTGGCGGAAGGGTGTCATCATCCCCTTATGGAAGACGAAAGGGTTTAGAAGTGACTGCTCAAATACCGTGGAATAACTCTAATGTCAGTCCCCGAAAAATATTCTCAATGGTCCTTTTGGATCGATGTCGGAACATTGTTTGTTGGATTTGAAGACCAGAGCAAGCTGATTTTATGTCAGACCGTTCAACAATCAAGTAGACTCATGATTCGACAGATAATAGAAAAAGTCACAGAGTTCCAACCGAAGGCTTTTTTTGCCTTCGTCGACTTCCGTGCTGCGTTCAACTTAGTGAACCGAGAAATTATTTGGCAGATTCTAGAATTGACTGGCCTCCCTGAGAAATATTTCATACTCTTCAATGCTTTACACCAGAGTTTCCTAACCCTGTCCCCGCGGGTGCCATGGCGCCCACGGAACGATTCCTATGGGCCCGCCTCTCACTATTCGACAAAGACAGAATTTTTTTCACAAACATTATTTTAAAATAAGATTTATTTTTATTCATTTCTTAGAGCTTTAATTTTTTTGACTGCCTAGGCTTATTAAATATGTTCGATACTTGTCCCAACTTGTCTAGCGGTGAGCCAGACTATTTAAGCTAGCCTGGATTGGCTAGTGCCATTTGCACATCACACCTTGTACACACAGAAAACCCTAAGCGAACGAGTGGAACGAACGCCATGAACTGATCCGATAAACGCCAAAGGCGCCTAATCAGAAGGCACATAACTCTGATTGCTTCGGTGATCATCGGCTCACTTCAGGTTTTCTTCGTGTACATGGAGTGATGCGCAAAAAGCATTCCCCGCCTGGAACTTCGTTGTTGTCATTGTGAATGCTGTGGCTGCCCTGTTCGGGTCGCAACAGTTTTTTAAGAGACATGTTCGTCAGACGAAACACGAATTAGGAGTTTTCTATAAAAAAAATTAACTGGCCAAAAGCGAGGTGCGTTATTTATTGTATTCATAAGCGATAATCCTGAATACAATATTTTGTTGAGGAGATAGTTATAGTTCTTGTTATAATATATTTATGCATAATGCAGAACAGGCTTGCGCTATAACATTGATATTATATTGTAGTTCAATTATTTTTTTTATTATTTATTTTAGCCCTAAGATGAGTGGACCAAGTAAAAGACAAGGAACCTATAATTTTAACACTGAATGGGAGGAATCATATTGTTTCGTTAATTTAAAAAATAAATGCGTTTGTTTGTTGTGTGGTAGTAGATTTGCAGTGCAGAAAAAAAATAACGTTGAACGACACTTTCAGACAAATCATGGCATTTTTAATGTGAATTATCCTCTTAAATCTGAAATAAGAAAGAAAAAAAATTGTAATCTAAAATCAAGTCTAACAGCACAACAAACGATTTTCACTAGACATGTGGAAAATCCTAAAAAGGCTACTATTCCTTCTTTCAAAATATCTCACATGCTCGCAAAAAAGAAGAAACCTTTCCTTAATGGTGAGTTGTTAAAGGAACTATTTTTGACTAGTGCCGATTTTGGTTTGATGGATTTTCTAACAAATGTGAGGTTGTCTCAGCAATACAAGACTTACAGTTGTAAATTAACACAGTCACAAGAAGAATACATGCAATTTCAACAGACATACAAACTCAGTTAAAAATTGACTTGGAAATATGTGACTGATACTCGCTACAATTTGACAAGTCAACACATATATCAGACACCGCACAGCTAGCAGTTATGGTGAGAATGGTGTTTAGTAACTTCACAGTAAAAGCGGATATGTTACAAATATTACCAAGGAAAGGACAGACAAGGGGTGGGGATATTTATAATACATTCAAAACATACGCCAAGTCAATAAATATGCCTTAGCACAAGCTGTCTGTAATAACCAGTGATGGGGCGTCAGCAATGATGGGTAAAAACAAAGGATTTATTGTCCTCTGGATGAAGGATGATTCATTTTCAAACTTCATGTCCTACCATTGTATTATCCACCAGGAAACTCTGTGTTGTAAAATTTTGAAAATAGTTACAAAAATAATCTATTCGAAAAATAATTCTATTCGAGCAGCTCTTTTGCAACACCGACTTTTCAAGGCCCTGTTAGAAGATACTGAAGATAAAGAACATGATCTTATTCTGCATACTGAAGTACGTTGGCTCAGTAAAGGGAATGTTCTTACAAGGTGTGAGTTTAATTGAAGAAATAAAAACATTTATAAACGATAGAAAGGAAAATTATGATGCCTGGCTGATTGATTTGGGATTTCTCACAGACATCATGGAAAAATTGAATTGTTTAAATTTGGAGTTGCGTGATAAAGACAAAAGCATAGCTGAAATGATAAGCTCTGAAAAGTCATTTAAAGCTAAATTGGATTTGTTGATATCACATCTGCAGATCAATTCTCTCGTGTATTTCCCACATATGAAGAAAAAGCTAGGTGACAATTAATTAAATGGGACATTATTTATTAAGTATCTTCAAGAGTTAAAAAAACAGTTTGAAGGGATTTTTGCAGTTTAAACATATTGAGCCAGTTTCCTTCTGTATCAATCACTTTACTTGCCATATAAATGTTATGGAAATAGCCGCATGTATTGCAGATTTTGTTCAAGATAAGACAGAAGAACTAGAG
This sequence comes from Artemia sp. Qi Xiang Cuo, assembly GCF_049724085.1. NCBI lineage: Eukaryota > Metazoa > Arthropoda > Branchiopoda > Anostraca > Artemiidae > Artemia > Artemia sp. Qi Xiang Cuo. Next base: position 26,191,174 of record NC_142807.1, on the reverse strand, counting down.
TTAGAAATTTTGGACCTTAAGAATGATATTTTGCTAAAATCCTTAATGTCAGAGGACTTTTAGAATGCAGTGGATAGAGAAAAGTTCCCATTGTTGAAAAAAAGAGGCATATAAAATTGAATCATTTTTCGGTTCGACATATTTATGCCAATCATTGTTTTCAAACATGAACTGAATAAAATCAAGATATAGATCTCAACTCAACGATGAGCACCTTTATGATTGTCTGCTAACAGGATTGTCATCATACACTCCTAATTATTAAGCTCTGGCCAATGAAATGCAACGCCAAAGATCATATTGACTTTATTATATTTTTAATTAAATGTTTTCTTTGTATTTGTGTGTTTTGTTTACTTTCTCTACGTTTTGTAAACTTTCGCTACGTTTTGTGTGTATGCAATTTAAAAAAAATGCCAAATAATTTTATTATTTTGAAACATTTTTGTGCATTATTTATTAATACATTATGACTATAAGAAAATAAGAAAATAAATTATGGGAAAATGACAAGTTATAGAAAGAGTTTTTCGATTTAAAATAGGTGGTGCCCGCCACCCTACCGATATTTTAGAATGTGCTCTAGAGTAAAAAAAAGGTTGGGAACCCCTGCTCAACACCATGGTACTGAGAGCTGTGTTAAAGTCGATGGCTGGCGCAGCCTGTTCTCCCAAATCCCGATAGGGATATTTCAAGGCTGTGAAGTGGCCCAAGCTCTTCAATGTCATCATACACCACGTTATGACAAAAATTACTTCACGTCTCAATTTTAGAGATCGCATCATCTCAGGTGCTGATTTTCCTGACGATCTGGCCATCCTATCGGACTCAATGGATCAGTTGCTGGAAGTGCAATAGAGCTGCCAAAGTAAAGAGCGATGTGGGCACAATGTTTTTTTTTTTTAGACCAGGGCACTTCGTATCGAAGGAGTTGTCGTAGAAACTTCAAAAAGAGCTCATTTGATTGGAAATTGGAAGGGCTTGTGTCCTTTTTAACAGTCAAAAGTGATTGTAGGGCAACTAACACCCCTTCTAAGCCCACCATTTCCCCAAACACATCCAATCAATATTTTGAGATAGCCATTTTGTTCAACGTATTTGAAAGGCCCGGAAATTATTTCTTTGAGGATGACAATCCCCCCAGAGCCCTCACGTCAAGGGTTGTAAGTTATGCCCTGGGGGCATTTAAGGTTTATGTAGAAAGGGTGATCGCATAAACTTCGGAGAGGGCTCATTGGATTGCTAATCAGAAGTTTTAGTGCCCTTTTTGAGATTCAGAGGGATCGGAGAGTGGACACCCCGCCCCCCCCCACACACACACACATCGTATTTTCCTGAAATGCATTTGATAGAAATTTTTAGATGGCCATTTGTTGTCGTAGAAACTTCAAAAAAGGCTCATTTTGATTGAAAATTAAAAGGGCTATTGCCCTTATCAATAGCCAAAAGTCATTGGAGGGCAACTAACCCCCCTCCGATGCCCACCATGTCCCCAAACACATGGAATAAAAATTTTGAGATAGCCATTTTGTTCAACGTAATTTAAAGGTCCTGAAATTATGTCTTTCAGGATGATACCCCCCCCCCCGTCCCTAGAGCTCGCAGGGCAAGGGTTGTAAGTTATTTCCTGGGGGCATATAAGGTATAAACAGAAAGGGTGATCGTATAAACATCGGAGGTGCTCATTGGATTGGTAATCAGAAATCCTAGTGCTGTTTTTAAGATTTAGAGGGATCCGAGGGTGGATATCCCCCCCCACCCCGACACCTCGTATTTTCCTGAAATGCATCTAATAGAAATTTTGAGATGACCATTTGTTGTCGTAGAACCTTCGAAAAAGGCTCATTGGACTGGAAATTGGAAGGCTAGTGCTCTTTTTAATAGTCGAAAGTGATTGGAGGGCAACTAACCCTCCCTCCAAAATAACAACTAGCATGGAAGTTGTCCAAAGGTTCACCTGACTGGGCCCCACAATTTCTTCAGATGTCTCACTTCTCCCCAACATGCTAGTAAGACTATCCAAAGCGTCTTCTCTCATGGGTAGGTTGAACCGTCACCTTTGGCAAAACTGAATATCAATCGTTCAACTAAACTGTGAATTTTTAGTGCCCTCGTCGGTTCTGTGATACTTTACGGAGCTGAGACATGGCAAGCATCAGCCGGAACCTTAAAGGCCACCGATGGATTCCAGTCAAAAACCCTAAGAAAGATTTAGGTCCACTGGGGTTTGACTTCGTGAGTGACGAGAAGCTACTGCCACTCATTAAACAGTCTCGATTTTCTACCCAAGAATCGGAGTTACGATGGTTTGGGCACTTACTTCGAATGCCCCTGCACTTAACCGAAAACGATTTTTGACTTGGACCCCATTGAAGCCGGTTGGAAGCAACCTCGCGGACAACCAGAGAAACGATGATCTGACAGCCTGTTTGAGTTTTCAGCGATGGCAAACATCAAACTGAGCAAAGCCCAAACGCTCCCAATGGATCGAAGTAGATGGAGGAGGCAGATTTATGCGGAGCAGCACCAGACAGGAGACCTAAATCAAGTCCAGTTTATATGGATCATTTTGATAGACTTTGTCTCAAGGAGCACAGGAAAGGCAGTGAGAGAATACGGAATCAAATGGGGAAGTAAAACTTTTCGAATGGGGAAGTAAGTATCCTATAGGAAATTTTGAGCAGTATGAATGAACTTTTAGATGTTTTACGAGTTCAAGGTTCAAGAATAGGTTTGAAAATTAATGTTAAGAAGACTAAGTCACTAAGGATAGGAATTAGTGAAGATGAAAAGATGAAGCTGGGTAACGAAAAGTGCAATCAAGTGGACAGCTTTACCTACCTTGGTAGTATCATAGGCAGCGCAATAGCGCTGCCAAAGTAAAGAGCGATGTTGGCATAAGGTATTATTTATTATTTTTTCCTTTAGACCAGGGCACTTCGTATCGAAGGAGTTGTCGTAGAAACTTCAAAAAGAGCTCATTTGATTGGAAATTGGAAGGGCTTGTGTCCTTTTTAACAGTCAAAAGTGATTGGAGGGGAACAACAACTTTTGTTCAACGTAGTTGAAAGGACCGAAAATTATGTCTTTGGGGATGACAAGGGTTGTAATTTATGCCCTGGGGGCATTTAAGGTTTATATAGAAAGGGTTATCGCATAAAATTTGGAGAGGACTCATTGGATTGCTAATCAGAAGTTGTAGCGCCCTTTTTGAGATTCAGAGTGATCGGAGAGTGGACTCCGCCCCAGCACACACATCGTATTTTCCCGAAATGTATTAGATTGAAATTTTTAGATATCCATTTGTTGTGGTAGAAACTTCAAAAAAGGCTCAATTGATTGAAAATGGAAAGGGATAGTGCCCTTATCAATAGCCAAAAGTCATTGGAGGGCGACTAAACCCCCTCCCACGCCCACTATTTCCCCAAACACATTGAATGAAAATTTTGAGATATCCATTTTTTCAACGTAATTTAAAGGTCCTGAAATTATGTCTTTGAGGATGATACCCTCCCCCTCCCCCAGAGATCTCATGACAAGGGCTGTAAGTTATGTCCTGAGGGCATATAATGTATAAATAGAAAGGATGATCGTATAAACTTCGGAGGGTGCTCATTGGATTGGTAATCAGAAGTCCTAGTGCCCTTTTTGAGATTTAGAGTGATCAGAGGGTGGATACCCCCCTTCCCCCCCCCCGCGCCGACACCTCGTATTTTCCCGAAATGCATCTAATATAAATTTTGAGACGGCCATTTGTTGTCGTAGAACCTTCGAAAAAAGCTCATTCGACTAGAAATTGGAAGGGCTGCTCTTATTAATAGTCGAAAGTGATTGGAGTGCAACTAGCCCCCCTCCCACGCCCACAATTTCCTCAAACACATCCAGTAAAATTTTTGAGATAGCCATTTTGTTCAACGTAGTTAAAACGTCTGGAAATTATGTCTTTGAGGTTCACAATCCCACTACATTCTCAGGGCAAGGATTGTAAGTTATGCCCTGGGGGCATATAAGGTATATATAGAATGGGTGATCATATAAACTTCAGAGGGGGATCATTAGATTGTTAACCAAAAGTTCTAATGCCCTTTATAAGATTCAGAGTGATCGGAGGGCGGATACCCCCCACGCTTCATATTTTCCTAAAATGTATCTGATAGAAATTTTGAGATGCCATTTGTTGTCATAGAAACTTCAAAAGAGCTCATTCGATTGGAAATTGAAAGGGCTAGTGCCCCTTTTAATAATCGAAAGTGATTGGAGGGTAACTTACCCTTTCTCCCACGCTCACCATTGCCCCAGACCCATCCAATCCATATTTTTAGAAAGCCATTTTGTTCAGCGTAATTGAAAGGTCCGGAAATTATGTCGGAGGATGACAACACCCCCAGAGCCCTCAGGGCAAGAAATGTAATTTATGCCATGGGGGCATATAAGGTATATATTGAAAGGACGATCGTATAAATTTCGGAGGGGCTCATTAAATTGGTAATCAGAAGTTCTAGTGCCCTTTTTGAGATTAAAAGTGATCAGGGGGTGGATAACCCCCCACACCTCATATTTTCCCGAGATAAATCTGATAGAAATTTTGAGATGGCAATTTGTTTTCGAAGAAACTTTGAAAACAGCTCATTTGATTGGAAATTGAAAGAGCAAGTGCCCTTTTTAATAGTCGAAAGTGATTGGAGGGTAACTAATTTCCCTCCCATGCCCACCATTTTCCCATACACATTCAATAAAAAATTTGAGATAGCCAATTGGTTCAACGTCACTGAAAGATCTGGAAATTATGTCTTCGAGAATGACAACCCCCCACAGCCCTCAGGGCAAGGGTTGTAAATTATGCCCTTGGGCATATAAGGTATATGTAAAAATGATGATCGTACAACCTTTGGAAAGGGCACTTCAGATTGGTAATCAGAAGTTCTAGTTCTCTTTTTAAGATTCAGATTGATCAGAGGGTGGATACCCCCCCCCCATATATCGTGTTTTCCCGAAATGCATCTTATTTTAATTTTGAGATGGCCATTTGTTGTCATAGAAATTTTGAAAACAGCTCATTCGATTGGAAATTGAAAAAGCCAGTTCCCTTTTTAATAGTCGAAAATGATTGGAGAGCAACTAACCCCCCTCCCAAGCCCATTTCCCCAAACAGATCCAATAAAAAGTTTGAGATAGCCATTTTGTTCAGCGTAATTGAAAGGTCCGGGAATTACGTCTTTGAGGTTGCCCCCCCCACAAACCTCAGGGCAAGAGTTGTAAGTTATGCCCTGGGGGAAAATAGGGTATATATAGAAAAGGGAAATTGTACAAACTTCGGAAGAGGCTCATTGGATTCGTAATCAGGAGTTCTAGTGCCCTTTTTAAGACCCAGAGTGATCGGAGAGTGGATACCCCTCACCTAACCTCGTATTTTACCGAAGTTTTAATTGTTTTAATTTATTAAAGTTAAAACATTTTAAACGTATTTTGTTTATTTAGATCATACAATAAATATCCAAGTCAAACTCAAAACGAGCAAAAATTAACATGAGTAGGACTGATAACCCCCTCGCCTTCTCAAGACCAGAAAATAATTTGCACTTTACTGAAAACAAAATATATTTAAAATGGTTTCCCTTTGTTTTTACTTGTTTAAAATGTTTTTACTATATACTTGGAGAGGGAAGTCCTCCCCTTTGCACTCTAATTACAGCACGAGTGCCTGGTGTCCTTTTTAAGAGTAACAAGAGATTGGACGGTAAGCAGCCCTTCTCTCAAGCCCATTAATTTTCAAAACTCATCCAGTTAAAATTTTGAGATAGTCATTTTGTTCAGCATAGTAGAACGGTCCAGCAACTATGTCTTTATAGATTTCCGGAAGAGGCTCATTGGATTCATAATCAGAAGTTTTAGTGCCCTGTTTAAGCCCCAGAGTGATCGGAGGGTGGATACCCCTCACCTAACCTCGTATTTTACCGAAGTTTTAATTGTTTTAATTTATTAAAGTTAAAACATTTTAAACGTATTTTATTTATTTAAATCATACAATAAATAACCAAGTCAAACTTAAAACGAGCAAAAAATTAACATGAATAGGGCTGAGGAACCCAATGCTTTCTCAAGACCAGAACATAGTTTTCACTATACTGAAAACAAAATACATTTAAAATGTTTTCACCTTTCTTACTTTCATTAATGAAAAATTATCAAAACCTTAACGTAGGGCTGATAGCCCTTATACCTTCTTAAGACCAGAACACAAGTTGTGCTTTACTGAAAACAAAATAGGTTTGAAACGTTTTCACCTTTCTTACTTACATAAATAAAAAATTTATCAAAGCCTTAAAGAATAAATGTCAGTAGGACTGTTTGAAATGTTTTCACCTTTCTTACTTTCATTAATGAAAAATTATCAAAACCTTAACGTATGGCTGATAACCCCCATGCCTTCTCAAGACCAGAAAATAATTTGCGCTTTACTGAAAACAAAATACGTTTGAAATGTTTTCACCTTTCTTACTTTCATTAATGAAAAATTATCAAAACCTTAACGTATGGCTGATAACCCCTATGCCTTCTCAACACCAGAAAATAATTTGGACTTTACTGAAAACAAAATATATTTAAAACGGTTTCACTTTGTTTTTACTTGTTTTGAATGTTTTTACTATATAATTGGAGGGGGAAGTCCTCCCCCTTGCACTCTAATTGCAGCACGAGTGTCTGGTGCTCTTTTTAAGAGTAACAAGAGATTGGAGGGTAAGCAGCCCTTCTCTCAAGCCCATTCATTTTCAAAGCGCATCCGGTTAAAATTTGGAGAAACATTTTTTTCAGCATAGTAGAACGGTCCAGCAACTACGTCTTTATATGTCAACTACCCCCTATAATTATGTAAGTCATGCTCAAAACTAGCAAAAGTTAACATGAGTATGGCTGATAAACCCTATGCCTTCTCAATACCAGAAAACAATTTGCGCTTTACTGAAAACAAAATACGTTTGAAAAGTTTTCACCTTTCTTACTTTCATTAATGAAAAATTATCAAAACCTTAATGAAGAAATGTCAGTATATGGCAATTTAACTGACAATCCACGGTCATTTGTTTGTTTTTTGTTTTTGTTTTTTCAGTAAAGCGCAAATTGTGTTCTGGTCTTGAGAAGGCATAGGGGTTATCAGACCTACTCATGTTAATTTTTGCTCATTTTGGGTTTGAATCGGCTAGCTATTGTCATTTCTGTTTGTTTTGAGTTTCATTTATTTATTGATTGTGATTTGTGGTAGTTTTACGCCTGGAAGATTATTTGACTTTATTTTTGCTCATTCTTGGCTTAATGGAGTTCTTCACTTTTTTTTGAAAAACTTGTCTTGTGGAAACTTTTTAAAATCAATTATTAGTAAAGACCGTGGGTGCAGTGAATATAGTAAAAGCAGAATAACTAGGGTCCAAGGAGTTTTGTCTGTGAGCCAAGATTAGAATATTGGAAGCTACATTGATGACAGTCGGTTAATCTGGTGCTCCGAAAAACACAGGAAGATTTGCAAGATGTTTTCGGAGAAATTGCCAACAGGTCTTTTTGGGTACCTGACTGACTGATCATTTTTCAAACAGTCGATGTTTCGAAAAGTGGGGTTCAGTCTCGCTTTCTAGGGCTATAGTGAGAAAGAGGTTGAGATTGCTAGGGCATGTTCCGTGGATGAAGACTGACAGATTGCCAAAGATTGTCCTTATCGGCCAACCATCTAGGGTTTAACGGAAAGCAGGTCATCCTCCGTTGGGATGGGAGGATGTCGTAAGGAAGGATTAAAGGAAAATGGGAGCTTCCTGAGAGGGTGTACAGAGGAGGCTTTGAATAGCTTTGGAAGGAGAAGGAGCATGCGTAGATGTTTCGGCCTAAGGTGGCTTGGTGTTGTGGTGAGTTTTTTTGTATTAGCAGTAGCTGTTGCGTATATAAAATTACCCAAATTATACACTATTGGTGCTGTAGCTGTGCGTAATTTTCATTTTTATCACATGCGTCTGTAATTTGACCCAGTCATACGTCATGTGTTAAAATCTACGAGTTTTTCCAAAAAGGATCCTAGGTAACCTAACTGATGCTCTTTGGGTCTAAAATTGGGATAAATGATTTCTAATTGTGAGATCCGAAGTCATCTTAAAGGGGTTCGTTAATTCAGGTACACAACAAAATACAATAAATAGAAAACTAGCAAGAACCATGGACCATAGTGCTTCTCTGTTTAAAAGAAGCAATGGAGCTCTTTTTGCTCCTTGGAGACAGTATCAATTAAATCATTTTTGAGCTCTAAGAGTGGATTTTCTGGTTTTGATTCCAAGGAGTGAGGGCGCTGGGGAATATTTTTTGTTCTTTTATTTTCTTTAGGGTCTGAAAAGCATGGATATTTTACTTAGTATATTCCTTTGTGAATTATTTTACATTTCTGGATCTTTTACGAAAGGGCTAGTGCATCAACGAAGATTTCCTGTCAGTTTTTTTTCTATCTACATTACTGACTTATGATTTCCTAGCATAACAGCTTTAGCAAGTAGTGGTCCCACCGATACCAATTCTCGATTGATGTACTATCATACTATTGAATGTACTTTACGGATTCTCTTAATCACCAAAATTAGCCATCAATATCCTCAATTTCAGATACCTTTAAATTTTATGGGCACCAAAATTAGAGAGATGATGTCCCAACTCTAGATAAAAAAATACAACTAAAAAAAAATAATAAAAAAAACTCAACTCTTGAACCAAAGAATAGACTTAAGTTTGACCGTCTTAAGTATAGGGTTTAAGTGAATTACAAGACTAAAAGAAAAAAATTGTTAATGATCATTCCATTTTTGTTCTATTATATGCTTTGGAAACAGCCAATGAGCGAAAAAAATAATAATGGGTAAAAGTCCAATTAGAAAATATTAGTCTTTCTCTCTTTCATCTACGTTGCTAGGATTTACTGTTGATGGGCACCAAAGTTAGAGAGTTTCTGTCCCAACTCTAGACAAAAAAAAAAAAAACGACGAAAAAACTAACTCAACCCATGGACCAAAGAATAGACTTAAGTTTGACCGTCTTAGGTATAGGGTTGACTGCTCACGTGTATTACGAGACTAAAAGAAAAATTTTGCTAATCATCATTCCATTTTTATTCTAGTATCTGATGTGAAAACAACCAATGACCGAAAAAAATAATATTGGCTAAAAGTCCAATAAGGAAATATTTGTCTCTCTTTCATCATCCGCGTTATTAAAATACTTTCCGTAGTATCTTCAAAGAAATATGTACTTAACACTATTGCATTGACGTTTCTCTTACACATTAATTTAAACTACCATAAACAAAGTGCATTGTGCTTGGCAAATTTGGAAACAGCGACAAATTTTGCAACATAGGCTTCCTGATTGTTCGAAATACAAGCCGAAGTCTCCTGGAAGGCACAGAAGACACATGTTGTGCAGACATACTGCAAGACTAAAAACACATTCATGCAAAGTTTGTAAGTTTATAGGTTTGCTAAATACCACCAAAAGGTGGCAAAATTGTCAATCCTTTATCTTTTCTTATCCAAGATTACTAAAATAGAAGTAATCCTGATATTTTGATGATGATTCAGGGTAGCAGTTCTCTTACTTTCTAACAATATCACTGGCTCTAAAATGCTACGACGACATAGCCTTACTTAGATGATAGCATGAATAGGCTGAAGCAAAATAGGAATGGTCAATTTGAAAAACACAAGACGTACTGTTACTGACATAAATAAGAGAAGAGATTCGGGAAAATATAAGTGTTTTTCCTCACTTGATTTGTTATTTTCTTCAATAATGAAATGCAAAATTGCCCCAGGTCACATTTGAAGCCAATTGAAGATCTGAATTCTGCTGCTGGTCCACACAGAACAAGATGAAAAACTTGCCTGCCACGTAAAAGAAAACCAATTTAGTTTTTCTAAGACAACTTAGTCAGCCAAATTAAGTTTGCCTTGTCCACCTGTAATTTAAACCGTAGATAAAGGCAGTAGAAACTCGAGGACTAGATAAACTGAAGCATCAGACAAACAACACCTGACTTGGTGAATACTTCATTCTTTATCTAGACGCCACTCGAATTTAGCTGTTTAAACGTCATAGACATTGATTGTTACTCATTTTGTAGGAATTAAATTTGATAAATAATGATTAATGACTGTAAAACAGATAATTATTTTAGATAAGCTATACACATGAAACAGCTCGACTTCAATTACTTTAAGCAGGAGCATCTTGAGGGGGAGGGTCTTACCCCCTCCCCCAACACATTTGGTATTCGGTAAATTTTCGTCGAAGATTTAAATTTCAGCAGAAACAGGCATCTTGGCGAGCCACGGTGCCCATTTCTAATTTTTCTTTTTCCGTCTATTTCCATATAACAACATTTAACGTATGTATATGATTCCCATTCGCCATCCAATTTACGTGGATTCGGTAGTTTTATAGCTTTAGTTTTGCCTAATTGAATTTTCGGTGATATTGTAATTTCTGTTCGTTTTGGGTTTCATTTATTTATCGATGCTTATTTGTGGTAATTTCACGCTTGGTTGATTATTTGGTTTTATTTTTGCTCATTTTTGGTTTAAAGGAGTTCTTCACTTTTCTTTGAAAAACTTATTTTGTGGAAAAAGTTTTTTTAGCTAATTTGTGTTCCTTCTATATTGACATAGTCATTCCAGGGAAAAAGAGAATAATACTTTTGTTTTTTTAAGACTTTATGGTTTGGCCTGCGATTTGTATGCTGGAGAAAAATTTTCAGCAGTTTTTAACAACATACACCCTTATAAGAATCTGGACACAAACAGTAGCGTTTAATTTAGTTTTTTACCTCCTCTAGTTGAACTGAAATAGAAAACTTGATACCATTCGCAAAAAAATCTGTTTACTTTCATTGATAGCTTGGATTAGACCCCAGCGCCGCGTCGATGACGGAAGACCGACGGCGGCGGGGCCAGAAACAGCGAGCCACGCCGCGCTGCCGGTAAGATGTCGGCGGCGGGCCGCCGGCGCGATCAATGTTGACCGCAAACAATAATGTTTTCATCAGTCTTTCTCAAATCACAGCTTAAATTTAAAACATATTCGAGCCTATTCATGAGTTCAAAAATTCACAAGTTGCTGGCTGGAAACTGGTCTTCTTCGTTTTTTATCAAGAGAAGTAGAAATTTGGCAGAAACGAAATGGCTGTGGCGTTTCAGAACCCTTGCATAATACGAGTAGTTGAAGTATCTATTAGCTATGTATTCTTAACATAAATAATTATCAAAATTAGTAGTATTTTTTTTATCGAGCATTACTGCATACAAAACTTCAAATATCTTGTCACACAATTCGTCAGTTATCTGGGTAAAAACTTTGAATATAACTTTGAACATAGAAGCTTAATTTTTTCATAGTGCCCTTTGCCTATATCTGTTTTGTCACCTTTAAAACAGTTGAAATGGGCGACTTTGCTATTGATTGTTTTTTTTTGCTCTTTTCGATTCCTAAAAGGCCTTCTTGTATTAAAAACTGGTTTTTAATAACAATTTGAAAAAAATGTATTTTAAAGTTTTTTTGGCTTCTTTATAGAATATATGTCATGAGTAGGGAAAGGGGTTCCATTTTAGGGCCTTTACGTTCCTTCCTGTGCTAATTGGGGCCTTTACGTTCCTTCCTGTGCTAATTGGGGCCTTTACGTTCCTTTCTGTGCTATTTGGGGTCTTTACATTCCTTACTGTGCTATTCTGGGCCTTTACATTTCTTCCTGTGATAGTCTGGGCCTTTTCGGTCCTTCCTACGATATTCTGGGCCATTATGTTCCTTCATGTGCTATTCTGGGTCTTTACGTTCTTTCTTATGATATTTGGGACCTTTACGTTCCTTGACACCTTTCAAAGTGGTCAAGCATGTTATGAAACTAAAGTCAAGGTTTTATTGCACAAGAAATTTCACAATTTTTTTTTAAAGCTGGCAACTCAATCAGACTGATTTTTTAGTCAACATCCGTTTTTAGGAGCCAATCAGAGAGCGGAGGTTACTCCATATGTGATAACTTGATTGGTGATAGGATTTGAATAATAGTTGAAAATAAAGTTTTAACAAGAAATGTCTAAAAAGTATTTTTTGGGGAATGGGGTGATGACAGAGTGGATGTCTTAGACTAGTTATAGTGCTGTACTCTGGCATGAATTGCTTTCGAAAACCCGGATGAATTAGTTTAAAATAAAGTTTGAACAAGATATGTCTGAAATGTATTTTTTGAGGGGTGGGGCGATGACAGAGTGGATTCCTTAGACTAGTTATAGTGCTGTACTCTGGCATGAATTGCTTTCGAAAACCCTGATGAATTAGTTGAAAATAAAGTTTTAACAAGAAATGTCTGAAAAGTATTTTTTGGGGGATGGAGCGATGACAGATTGGATGTCTCAGACTAGTGATAGTGCTGTACTGTGGTACGAATTGCTTGTGAAAAACCCAAATGAATGACTTGAAATAAAATTTTTAACAAGAAATGTCTGAAAAGTATTTTTTTGGGGATGGGGTGATGACAGAGTGGATGTCTTAGCCTAGTTATAGTGCTGTACTCTGGCATGAATTGCTTTCGAAAACCCGGATTAATTAGTTGAAAATAAATTTTTAACAAGAACTTTCTGAAAAGTATTTTTGGGGGATGGGGGCGATGCCAGATTGGATGTCTCAGACTAGTTATAGTGCTGTACTCTGGCATGAATTGCTTTCGAAAACCCGGATGAATTAGTTGACAATAAAGTTTTAACAAGAAATGTCTGAAAAGAATTTTTTTGGGGGATGGAGTGATGACAGATTGGATGTCTCAGACTAGTGATAGTACTGTACTGTGGTACGAATTTCTTGTGAAAAACCCACATGAATGACTTTAAATAAAATTTTTAACAAGAAATGTCTGAAAAGTATTTTTTGGGGGATGGGGCGATGCCAGAGTGGACGTCTTAGACTAGTTATAGTGTTGTACTCTGGAATGAATTGCTTTCGAAAACCCGGATGAATTAGTTGAAAATAAAGTTTTAACAAGAAATTTCTGAAAAGCGTGATCAGATATTAAGAATTGTCTTGAGGGGTGGGGGGGAATTTTCCATGGAAAAGGGGAATGATATTTTTACATGAAAACAACTTCAACCGTGGCCCGCCCCCCACGATCTTTTTTTTTTCTTCAATTTTTTTTTATTGGACTAAATTCTTTTTGGACTTCGAAATTATTCAACTTTTTTTTACGTATCTTAAAATGATACGAAATATCTTTATGGCTCTAAAAATTGTACTCTATGCTTGCCCAGAGACACGATACGTTTATTTTTTCCGTTCAATTATTTTCCGTGTAAGTCAATATAATGATAGGGGGTAAATTAAGTTTTGAGGGGGGGGGGGGTAAAAATGGTAGTTATTTAGTACCCAATAAACATGTGACTTGAAATGCTTCATTAGAAATAGGTTATTGCTAATGATACCTCCTGTCTTAGACTAGTTATAGTGCTGTACTCTTGCATGAATTGCTTTCGAAAACCTAGATGAATTAGTTCAAAATAAAGTTTTAACAAGAGATGTCTGAAAAGCGCGATCAGAAATTAAGAATTGTCTTGAGGAGGGAATTTTCCATGGAAAAGGAGAAAGATATTTTTACATGAAAACAGCTTCAACCGTGGCCCGCCCCCCACGATCTTTTTTTTCTTGAATTTTTTTATTGGACTAAATTCTTTTTGGACTTCGAAATTATTCAACTTTTTTTACGTATCTTAAAATGACACGAAATATCTTTATGGCTCTAAAAATTGTACTCTATGCTTGCCCAGAGACACGATGCGTTTATTTTTTCCGTTCAATTATTTTCCGTGTAAGTCAATATAATGATAGGGGGTAAATTAAGTTTTGAGGGGGGGGGTAAAAATGGTAGTTATTTAGTACCCAATAAACATGTGACTTGAAATGCTTCATTAGAAATAGGTTATTGCTAATGATACCTCCTGTCTTAGACTAGTTATAGTGCTGTACTCTTGCATGAATTGCTTTCGAAAACCCGGATGAATTAGTTGAAAATAAATTTTAACAAGAAATGTCTGAAAAGCGCGATCAGAAATTAAGAATTGTCTTGAGGGGGAATTTTCCATGGAAAAGGGGAAGGATATTTTTACATGAAAACAGCTTCAACCGTGGCCCGCCCCCCACGATCTTTTTTTTCTTGAATTTTTTTATTGGACTAAATTCTTTTTGGACTTCGAAATTATTCAACTTTTTTTACGTATCTTAAAATGACACGAAATATCTTTATGGCTCTAAAAATTGTACTCTCTGCTTGCCCAGAGACACGATGCGTTTATTTTTTTCGTTCAATTATTTTCCGTGTAAGCCAATATAATGCTAGGGGGTAAATTAAGTTTTGAGGGGGGTAAAAATGGTAGTTATTTAGTACCCGGTAAACAGGTGACTTGAAATGCTTCATTAGAAATAGGTTATTGCTAATGATACCTCCTCGACAGAGGACTTAAAAATTATTCAAATTTTTTTACGTATCTTGAAATGACATAAAATATGCTTATGCCTCTAACAATTGTACTCTATGCTTACCCAAAGACACGATGCGGCTTTCCCACCCCCACCCCTCATTTTTTTTCTGTAATTTTTTTTATTGGACTAAATTCTTTTTGGACTTCGAAATTATTCAAACTTTTTTTTACGTATCTTAAAATGACATGAAATATCTTTATGGCTCTAAAAATTGTACTCTCTGCTTGCCCAGAGACACGATGGGGGTTTCCCACTGTTACTCTATGGCCGATTATCGACACTACATAGTTTATTGCATGTATTAAATCAGTATTTTTTACACAGTGGAACGATAAACACATAACTAATATCTCTAAAAAGTGAAGATGAAGCATTTTAAGAAAGTGTGTTCACATGATAGTGTTAGTGTAGCATTGAATACTGACAAGGAGCAGTATTTAAACTATGAAATAAGTACAAGTGGTAGCAGTATCGGAAACGTATGCGTGCATTGTCATGACAGTAAGGAATTGAATTTCTTTGGAGTATCAAAAAAATTCAACTCTTATGATGGTGGATATGCGAGATTGAGATCTCCGGAGATAATTGCACTCAAAGAGAATGCCAACATAAAAATAATAGTTGATAAAGAGGGGCATCTTCTTGCTAGTGCTTGTGGTAACATGTTACCCAGTGTTAAACCATATCGTCAGCTTTCGGGTATTAGCTGTCAAATGAAAGCAAAGACGAAAAGAAAGGCCTACTCTTCTACTAATATCATAAACCATATCCTGTCTACGTGCCGGCACTGTTACCTGTGTAAAAATAGTGTGATAATAGACAGTGATATTGCTAGAAAAATAAAAAGGGCAATGGCAGAAAATATCACTAAGGAATATAAAGATGAATCGATGAAAAACAAAGTACCAGCAAATGTTACTGCCATTGATCAAACAGTCAATGAACCAAATAATACCTAAGACGAAAAGTATATTGAGCCTGTCGATGACACACCTATAAAAATTGTGTATGAGTCAAAATGGAATAATGATTATTCTACTGATTACGAACTAAGAGAA
The DNA here is from genome assembly GCF_049724085.1 of Artemia sp. Qi Xiang Cuo. NCBI lineage: Eukaryota > Metazoa > Arthropoda > Branchiopoda > Anostraca > Artemiidae > Artemia > Artemia sp. Qi Xiang Cuo. Next base: position 26,175,578 of record NC_142807.1, on the reverse strand, counting down.
GACAATAGCTATAATATCAAGAGAGAACATGGTGAACCATTTTATGGAACGGTTTCAAAATGTCCAAAGTTGTTTATTGATATTAATAATGTATAATAATATATATTTTTTGTATTAATATTCTACATGACATTATTTCATTAAAAATATATTATGCATTACCTTGTTATGTGTTCATTATTTTTAGATTAAGCTAGCATATCGATCGTTTAGAATGTCTATTAAAACATCGGAGATGTAAGAAAAGGAATTTACATACACCATATATCGGATAGATAGGTCAATATCTATTGACAGATACTTGGGATAGCATTGAAAAAAATCAAAGTATCAGGGTGAATAAATTCTTTATCGATGTCTTTTGACAGATACGTTTGGTAACACTGCCATAATTTAAGTATCAAATTGAACAAATTCTTTATTAACATTCTTTATCGATATCATATGTCGGATATTGAATTAAAAATTGCAATTTCCAGACTTCATTTGCATGCAACAGATACCGAGAGTTCTATGACTCCTCCCCGCAATGACTTCAGATGGTTTTAGGACTCATCTCCCTAGCCATAACTCCATTCAACCTAGAGCGAGGGTATAAAAGTTTGATGAAGTATTTCTCTACTTAATAACTACATTAATATCTTCTAAGATGATAGGACTGTATGACACAGAATTTATCGGTTTGAAAAAATCATCTTGTGGTGTTATTTTGAATGTGCTTTTTTATTATTGTCTATGGGACTCGAAGAAATTGACTGTTATCATTGGATAGTGAACTATAATCTGTTTGAGTATGATGAAAGCTTGCGGAGTACTACATTACGTCATATAAACAGACTGGGATTCTATGATAGAGTGATTACACCACTTAATAATACTGGTCAGGAACTGAGAAATGTTCAGGAGGAAGTCAGTTAAATTTGCAGATTTTTCGGGGTTGAAGCACTGTACGTAAAAGATAATGTGCCTACAGATAAAGTTTTAATACAAAAGTGTGACCCTATGATTCCACTTTTCAATTTAGAAGAGTTTAAATGTCCTAAATTTGAAGGGGCTTATCACTGTCCCGAAGACGAGGTTAGGTTCTTCGCGCAGTGGATACCTAAGGACATACCTGATCGTGATAAATCCATAAGACATGGTAAAAACTATTCTATATCATGGGACCATCGTTTCTGGATGTTTAAGAGTGAACTCTAATTACTATTTTTATGTAAATATGTGTTGTTGTTTTTTTTCTCAAAAAATCTGTTAATACATTTAAGCAATAAATATCTTTAAGCTTAACCCGTCTTTATTCTTTAGAATAGTTCTATTCATTTCATTAAAGTATGAAGAAATTGTAAGTAAGTAACAATCGCTTTCTTGAATTCGCTTCCTGGACACAATACAGATATTTAATTCAAGAAATAATGATAAAATCGCAAGTAAGTAATAAACTCTTTATGGTTTTCACCTATTGGATACACAATACGGAAATTTCATTCAAGAAATTATGAAGGAATTGTAAATAGGTAACAAACTCATTCTTGAAGTCACCTCTTGTATACCCAATGAAGAAATTTCATTCAAGAAATTATGAAAAAATTGTAACACACACACACACACACACACACACACACACACACACACACACACACACACACACACACACACACACACACACACACACACACACACACACACACACACACACACACACACACACACACACACACACACACACACACACACACACACACACACACACACACACACACACACACACACACACACACACACACACACACACACACACACACACACACACACACACACACACACACACACACACACACACACACACACACACACACACACACACACACACACACACACACACACACACACACACACACACACACACACACACACACACACACACACACACACACACACACACACACACACACACACACACACACACACACACACACACACACACACACACACACACACACACACACACACACACACACACACACACACACACACACACACACACACACACACACACACACACACACACACACACACACACACACACACACACACACACACACACACACACACACACACACACACACACACACACACACACACACACACACACACACACACACACACACACACACACACACACACACACACACACACACACACACACACACACACACACACACACACACACACACACACACACACACACACACACACACACACACACACACACACACACACACACACACACACACACACACACACACACACACACACACACACACACACACACACACACACACACACACACACACACACACACACACACACACACACACACACACACACACACACACACACACACACACACACACACACACACACACACACACACACACACACACACACACACACACACACACACACACACACACACACACACACACACACACACACACACACACACACACACACACACACACACACACACACACACACACACACACACACACACACACACACACACACACACACACACACACACACACACACACACACACACACACACACACACACACACACACACACACACACACACACACACACACACACACACACACACACACACACACACACACACACACACACACACACACACACACACACACACACACACACACACACACACACACACACACACACACACACACACACACACACACACACACACACACACACACACACACACACACACACACACACACACACACACACACACACACACACACACACACACACACACACACACACACACACACACACACACACACACACACACACACACACACACACACACACACACACACACACACACACACACACACACACACACACACACACACACACACACACACACACACACACACACACACACACACACACACACACACACACACACACACACACACACACACACACACACACACACACACACACACACACACACACACACACACACACACACACACACACACACACACACACACACACACACACACATACACACACACACACACAGACACACACAGACACATAAATACACACACATAAACAGACACATACACAAAAACACACACACACAGACACACACAGAGAAAGAACCAAAGAAACACACACACACACAGACACAAAGAGACACAAACACCGAAACAGACACAGATACACAGTGAGAGAAACACAAACACACACACACACACAGACTGAGACACACACACCCACAAACACACAAAAACACACACCCTAACACACAACAACTGACATACACTCACAAAGACACACTCAGTGAATCTAAGACTCACATTCACACAGACACTCAGTCACACAGACACACAGACACACACACAAACACACAAAAACACACACACACAGAACGACACACAGACACACACACACACACACACACACAAACACAGACACACACACACACACACACAAACAAACAAAGACACACACAAACACAGACACACAGACACACAGACACACCGAAACACAAACACACAGACACACAGACACACAGACACACAGACACACAGACACACAGACACACAGACACACAGACACACAGACACACAGACACACAGACACACAGACACACAGACACACAGACACACAGACACACAGACACACAGACACACAGACACACAGACACACAGACACACAGACACACAGACACACAGACACACAGACACACAGACACACAGACACACAGACACACAGACACACAGACACACAGACACACAGACACACAGACACACAGACACAAAGACACAAAGACACACACACACACACACCCACAGACACACACACCCACCCACCCACACACCAACACACACAGAGTAAACCTGCAAACCAGAACCTGAGTGAATGTGACACTCTCACTCTGTGTCTCACTGTGTCACTTAGTGTGTGAAACAAAGTGACACAGACTCACAGACACACAGACACAAAGACACACAGACACACAGACACACAGACACACAGACACACAGACACACAGACACACAGACACACAGACACACAGACACACAGACACACAGACACACAGACACACAGACACACAGACACACAGACACACAGACACACAGACACACAGACACACAGACACAAAGACACACAGACAAACAGACAGACAGAAACACACACACACAGACACACACAAACACACACAAACCCACCCCCCCCCCCCCCCAAAACAAGACCGAACGAACGAAACTACACGACACACAAACAGACAGACACACCCACAGCAACAGACACAAAGACACCCAGACACACAGACACACAGACACACAGACACAGAGACACACAGACACACAGACACACAGACACACAGACACACAGACACACAGACACACAGACACACAGACACACAGACACACAGACACACAGACACACAGACACACAGACACACAGACACACAGACACACAGACACACAGACACACAGACACAAAGACACACACACACACAGAGACACAGAGACACCGTCACACCGTCACACAGACACTCAGTCACAATGTCTCTCAGACTCACATTAACTCAGTCTCTCAGACACACAGTCACACAGTCACAAAGAAACACAGACACACACCCACAACGCCCCCCACACACCCACACACCCCCACCCAAAGAACCAACTACACAACCACAAACAGAGAAACCCAGCACAAGTCTATCAGAAAGAGTGTGAGACAGACACACAGTCACAGAGACACACAGACACACAGACACACAGACACACAGACACACAGACACACAGACACACAGACACACAGACACACAGACACACAGACACACAGACACACAGACACACAGACACACAGACACACAGACACACAGACACACAGACACACAGACACACAGACACACAGACACACAGACACACAGACACACAGACACACAGACACACAGACACACAGACACACAGACACACAGACACACAGACACACAGACACACAGACACACAGACACACAGACACACAGACACACAGACACACAGACACACAGACACACAGACACACAGACACACAGACACACAGACACACAGACACACAGACACACAGACACACAGACACACAGACACACCGACACACAGACACACAGACACACAGACACACAGACACACAGACACACAGACACACAGACACACAGACACACAGACACACAGACACACAGACACACAGACACACAGACACACAGAGACACAG
>NC_142807.1:26152774-26167774 GCF_049724085.1 Artemia sp. Qi Xiang Cuo | reverse complement strand
TGATGATAGTTGTTATATGATTCCTCCGAATACAGGGGATAGTTATATTAAAGTACCAAGTACATCTACAGGGGGTATGGCTCAACCAGCTACCCTCGAATGGGTTGATCGTCTCTGGCCTGATACACTCGAGGGTTTGTTGAGTGAGTTGGGGGATTCGACAGCACGTAACATCCCATCATTGTGCAAATTGGTGGAGGAAATGAAATCCCCGTAACGCCCCCTGTCATGCCCGATTTTAATTTAATCGACTCTGCCTTGCATAATGTATATGTTTATAGGGCTGAGTTTGAGGACCCATTTAATTCACTAACATCAGGTAGCATCATAACGAATCCGGTAGACATAGTACACTCCTATGTGGGCAAGATTCGAGCCCTTCTTGAAAGAGTGATTCGGGAGAGTGGTGGGAGGGATGGGGTTAAGGCTGCCATCGCACAAAAAATAATTTATTTCAATAAAAAGGCGGATGAGGTGTATGAGCGTTATTTATGTACTGAAATGCTACCACTTCATCTGGACCTGAATAATTTTGAGGTGTTTTTATGGAATGGGTTAATAATATAGTAACAAAATTGTGAAATTATACTGAGTTGGGTAGTGGGTCGGTGCTTTTATTTATTGGGAGTTTGGATATTAATGTGGGTAAATTTAAAAAGAATTTGATTTTAAGGGGAGGCCGCAGGAGTGGGGCAGTGGGGGCAAAATATAATGATGATTTAAATAAGGGTAAAGATGTAAAACGCTTCAATTTCGATACAGGGTTTCAATGCTTCAAATATACACTTCTTGTGGCAGCTCACAAGCCTCTGCAAAAGGAAGCTAGTAAGACACTGTTGGACAATTATGCAGTTAATGGGATTCCAAATTTCCATAAAGTAGATTTTAATTGTTTAAATGATCAATATCCAGTAACACTTAATAAGATAACTATTTTTGAGCGGGCTAATGCACATTTAAAAATTGGTGTTACTGTGCTACAATATGAAACAGAATTTGAGGGGGGTGACCACAAAAAGGGGGTTATATTTCCAGTGAGGGCTCCGGCCGCTGAATCAGTAGAACATTAGGTTTGGCTTCTTTACAAGCCAGCCAGTGATCCCGATTCAATTGGACATTTTTTTCCAATACCAAAAATCAGTCGGGTTCGGGGGGAGGGTAAATGGAAACAACGGGGGGAATGCCATTATTGTTCAACATACCTTTCTAGATTCAGGTCAGAAATTAAGTTAAACAATCATATGAAGCCTTGCAAGCGTCACGGATGTCAATCTGTGCAAACAGTTAGCGGTAACAGGGCCATCTTGCGCTTTAAGAACTTTCGAAATTCACTCCAACAGAGTGACAAGGTGGCCTTAGACTGCAAAGCCGCTCTCATAGATGTGTATGATCTATTGATTTCAAATCTTTTTAAAAAACATGAGGTCATTGCAGTCTCTTATGCTCACGCACAGAGAGACTCGTGTAATTCCATCCAAATGGTAGAGGTAGTTGAGAGATTGGGTGGTGACGATTGTATGCTCTCAGCCGTGACAGCACTCATTAAAACAGCAAATAAATCGATATCACGGCTGCAAAATACGTCTTATCCAATGAATCTATCACCAGAGGACGAGTTGGCCATTAAAACTGAAAAAATATGTTGGGTATGTAAGGGGGAATTTGTTGAGGGTAATAGGAAAGAGGGAAAGGGGGTAAGGGGAAAGGGGGTAAAGGGATGGTCCGCGACCAATATCATTTGCACAACCCGATTGTATCGGGATTGATCAATTTTCGTGGAGTGGCCCATCAATCATGTAATTTAAACGTTAGTCAACAATTGTTTCTACCTGTTTATATACACAATTCCAGCTATAACATGAAATTTATTTTTCCGGCATTTGCACGATTGCAATGAGGTTAAGCTGTAGATGACGCATGGTTAGATGGTTTTTTTTCTTAAAATATCATACCCAAATCATCTGAAAAGCTGCTACTATTAGAATTTAATTCACAAATAATAGATAACGATAAATTAGGCATTAATAAGATCCATTTTTAGACTCCTTTAGCTTCTTCCCTAAATCCCTAAGACAACTCATTGAAGTACAGAAAGTGATGATTTTAATAGTTTCCCCCTCCTTAAGCAACACCTCCTTAAACAGCAGCACTTTTCAGACGGTGAAATGTATGATTTGTTAACGTGTAAGGGCACATATCCGTATGACTACTACAACTCCACCGCGAGGCTTCCTGAGGAACAATTGCCGTCTATCACCTCATTCTACGATTCACTTTACGACCGTCAATGCACCACTGTCGACTATGAATTTGCCAAGAGGGTTTGGGCTAAGGGAGGGTGTAAAGACGGGTGGGATTATTGGAGATTATACCTGGCAAGTGATGTATTGACGTTGCTGGATATTGTGTGTAAGAACACAGATAAAATCTATGGGGAATTCGGGTTGGATTTAGGTTATTATTTTTCCACACCTCATTTGGTGATGGATTTAATTCTTAAAATCAGTAAAGAGAAAATAGGCTTGATCACCGGCGTGGATCAGTATCTATTTGTAGAGAGATCAATGAGGGGAGGGTATGTTTTTCATCGAGATCGTTTCCTTGAAACTGATCCAACTGGACAAGACACCGGTGTAAAGTCAGATGCAGTTTTCTTAGATATGAACTCCCTCTATCCGTCGGCAATGTCTCACTACTCTTTGCCGTGTGGAAATTATAAATGGCTTAACGATCCTCGTGATTCAGATTTCGCCATCATTGCCAATGTCAGGAGAATGGACCGCGGGCATGGTTTTTTGAAATCGATGGTAAAATACCCGTGGAGCATCATGACTCGGTGAAGGATTTTGTTTTCCCGTGCATAAACACAGCGGTGACTAGGGACTCTTCGAGTCCTTACAATATTTCTAAGGTAGAGGAAAGTGGTCTACACTGGACACCTTCAAAACAAAACTTATCGCCGACCTTCATCCAAAAGAGAATATCGTTGTACATCACGTTCTTTTGCGGTGGATGGTAGCAAACGATTTCAACGTCACAAGGGTACATAGAGCCCTCCAATTTGACCAGAAACCATATTTGAAAACTTTTATTGACACTTTTGTCGATAAACGTTCCGAAGCGAAAACGAAGGTTGAAAAGGAAATTTTTAAACTCATTTTGAACTCAGCCTTCGGTAAAATGTGTGAGAGTGTACGTAATCGAAGTCGTTGTGACGTTGTGACTGATCCAAAAGAATGTGCTCGAATCGTTTCCGATCCAAACTTCACATCATTCACCATCATAGACTCGAATATGGCCCTCTTAAATAGAAAAAAAGAAATGTAATTCTAAATAAAAATATTGCAGCTGGCAGCGCAATAACCGAAATATCAAAAAAACTCATGTTGTCATTCTATTATGATGTGTGTCGGCGCCAATGACCGGGGGAGGGGGAAGTTCAAGTATATTATGGGGATACCGATTCACTTTTGCTAAAAGTTAGAACTGCGAATTTATTGGAAGATTTGGAATAAGGCGTGCACATTAGCTCCCGAATGGACTTTACCAATTGGGACGAGTCCATTTGCCCAGAGTTTTGAAGCGTCAGGCCCCATATCAGTTATTAATGGTAAAATCAGAGACGGGAAGTGACTTGATTTCCAGTGGTATAATGAGTATGGGATTCTTTTTTTAATAGATTTTTTTTCAACTCAGCAGTGGTTTTTTCACAACTCAGCAGTTTTTTTCCCCCAACTCAGTAAAATAGCTTCAAGATCAAATAACAAAAACTCTGGTGTCGACAGAACCTCGAGAACCCAAAGACAAGTGTTGTAGGTTGTCCCCCGGGGGCTTATAAGATTATTATGTCAGGGGTAGTTTCATAAACTTCAAAGGTGGCTCATTTGATTGAAAATTAAAAATTCTAGCTACCTGTTTAAGAGTCATCAAAAGTGATAGGAGGACATCTCCCCCCCCCCTCCACACCCATTTTTCCCCAAATGTATCGAATGAAAAATGTCAAAACTTCAGGGTTGACACAGCCCCCCATAGCCTGGGGGCAAGTTTTGTAAGTTATGCCCCGGGGGCATATGAGGTTTTATGTAAGGGGTGATCGTATGAAGTTCGGAGGCGGTTCCTTTGATTGAAAATTGAAAATTCTAGTTACTCCAGTGTCGACAAAACCCCCAGATCCAGGCGGCGAGTGTTGTAAGTTATCCCCCGGGGGCATATAAGGTTTTTTATGTAAGGGGTGGCAGTATAAACTTTAAAGGTGACTCATGTGATTGGAAATTGAAAGCTTTAGTTACCTTTTTAAGAGTCAAAAGTGATCGGAGGATGTCTACCCCCTCCCCCTTAAACACCCTTTCTTTTCCTCAAATACATTCAGTCAAAATTTTGAGATAGCCATTTTGTTTGAAATAGTCTAACGATCAGATAACAAAAACTTTGGGGTCAAATTTTGAGATACTCATTTTGTCCAAAATAGACCAAAGATCGAGTAATACAAAACTTTTGGTTTTAGACTTTGCACAACATCCCAGAACTCAGGAGCAAATGTTGTAAATTATACCCCGGGGCATATACGGTTTTTAATGGAAGGAATGGTCACATAAACTTCGGATGGGGCTCATTCTATTGGAAATCCCCCCTGGGTTCTGAGGGGTTGTGTAATCCAAAAGTTTTATTATATAATGATTGGTCTATTTTGGACAAAATGAGTATCTAAAAACTTAATTGGACTCATTTGGCAAAAAGACGGTTGGGGGGGGGGGGTGCACTATTTGCCATCGAATCACTTTTTACTCTAAAAAACAGAACAAGAATTTTTAATTTCTAGTCATTTGACCCTGATTTGGCCCCACCAAATCAGGGTTTCTTTGGTTGTTATGTAATAGGCTTTGGGTGTGACCTAATAGGGTGTTTTTTCTTAAAAAAACGCAAGGGCCAAGATTTTTTTCTTGAAATGTTCTCATAAATATGACGTCAATCATATGATTTTTCTTGTCAGTCATATGCTTCTTGTGTAATTTAGCCTACATCATAGACACTGAAAACGATACATTTACCACTGATTCAAATATGATATATGTATGCTTTTCGAATGTATTCATAAATATGACGTCATTAACATAAATATCTTTTTCCGAAACTAAGGCTCTTAACGAATTTTTCCAAAATTCTAACCTATAGAGATCGTTTTTTAAGGCCAGATAATCCCAGAATACAAATTTTTCCAAAAAATATGAAGCCGTTTTTCAGAAAAAAAACATAAATATATACACAATTATTGCTCGTTTACAGAAATAGTATATAAACATCAACCGTTTATTTGTTTAATTTTTTTTTACTAGCTAAAAACTGGTTAAAGTCCTTTTTGGCAGCTTGCCATTAGGAACAAGTTGAAATGAACTAGTCTTTCCTTCCTTTTTTTCTTGCTGGAACGTTGCTGGGCTTTTGATGATCCCTGTTGGGGCTTGATCTGAGGGATTTTTTCTCTGAGACACAAAAGTATTGACTTTCTAGTGCTCAGCTGAGGGTTAAATGGCATCCCGTCTTCATTCTTAAGTTGGACTCTGATTCTACCAAAACATTCTTCCCCGTGCTTAAAAAGCGTGCATTCTTCCGTACATTCTATGTTGCAATATTCCCGTGAATATCGCTTGTTTTCACGGCAAACTGGGAAGTTTAATGTTTTCAGTACATTATACATATTTAGAATTCTCGGTGCCTTGACTCCTTTGTTTTTGGTACCTTCCTTCCTTGGCGAAGATAAATACAGATCCACCTTTCAGGATCTGAATGTTTCTTTGAGGAATTGAAAGCAGCAATAAATTTTCTTGACGAAAGATTTTTTTTCAAACGTTTCGCATTAAAGTCTTGTTTTTACTGCTAGTTCCAAAAAAGTAAAAACTTCAGACACTCTTTATGGTTTTAAACAAAAGAAGCATAAATAATTCTTTAATAAGCCATACATTTTTTTTTGCAGTTACTGATTTCACAGCTAGTTGATAGGATTGTTAATCATTCTAGTTAAGATTTCTAATTGAAAACCATACATTTACAGTTTACCCTATAGAAATGATGTCATGTTATATAATGTAGTATTGCAACTTCCTAGACGACTTTATGCCTCCTAGACGACCAGACATTGAATAGGAGGCTAATGGGTGAACATACTAAGAAGATGGTTCACAATGTAACCCACAGGAGCGTCTAGAACACTAGTTAAGGCAAGTCAATATGCTTTCTGAAACTAAGGCAATATGCTTTCTGAAACAAAGAAATTAAATTTTTACATGGATAATCCTTTCTCTCTAGTTCTTACTTTCATTCCTAAGGGTAATCGCAGCAATTCAGTGATCATAAATGCTAAGAGAGAGACTACTTGAAAAGAAATTGCCATGGCTAGTTCGTCTTTAAGCAGCAAAATATAGTGTAATTTTTGACAAAACAAGATGATATCACACACGTTTGTTTAGAAAAGTTGCTTCCCTGGAACATAATGTCGTAGTTTAGTGATTGGGTTACCTCATTCTCTGCAATGTTGTCATATTCCTCTAATGCCGTCATAAACTGGTTTTAGAGTACACCTTGTTCTAAAAATTATAAAAAAAAATAACTGCAAATGGTCGATTTCATATTTTTTTTTCTTTATCCACCTGAAAATTTGTAATGATTCTAAAATAAAGTTCCCGTAAACTAGATTAACTCTACATAAAAAAAATTAACATCTTTCGGTCATCCAAAATCTATAACTGTCATGTACGGCAAAATTACATAAATAACTGAACCTTTTCTACAAATTCTCAAGGGTACCAAAGAGGATGTGCTCCTTATGCACTCTTTATTTGACAAGATTGTAGAAAAAAAATGAAATTCAATAGAAGTGTCAAGTAAACCAAATATCCAATGCCCTATCCCTATTGGATCAAAGACTTTTGTTGACTTCTTTAGCTACTTCGCCTGAGTTAAGATTTAAAAAAAAATATCTTTTCGCAAGGTTTATTGTGTATATTTTTAAAACCTTAAACCAAATTAAAATTCGTTAAAATAGGCGGCCCTTGTGATTGAAGTAAAAAGAGAAGTTGAAAGCCAAAATGAGCAAAAACTAAAACTTATACTTTGCAGTTTGAGCAAAGATGAGACTAGGAGGCTAGGAACAATTTAAGATTGAAAGATGACATTGAGTAACAAAAAATCGATCAAGTGTACAGCTTCACTTACGTAGTAGTATTATTAGTCTAGACAGCGGGTGCAGTGAAGATGCAGTGTTGCCAGATTGGCTTGTTTCCCGCCCCATGGGCTTGTTTTAGCCGTCAGGGGCGGGTTGGATTTTTGAGTAGGCGTGGGGTGGGAATGTGGGCTTATTTTGACTGAAAGTTGGGAACCGTAAGAAAATTCCAAAATCACCGTGGCTATACACCCAAATGACAAGAGCCCTCCTTTAACGCATGGAATGCTATTCCACATACCTTTCCGTTTAGGGAATTCATTTATGCATAGCTCTGCGTTTAGGGAGTTTGATGTATTGTCTATTAATTTTTTGTGGATTAATCAATTGTTTGAATTGGTGAAAATCGAAGTTTATCAAATGGAATGGGAATGAGTCCCAGTTCAAGGTAGAGTACTCTGATTAGGCTACTATGCCTTGCCTACCTTTCCCCATTAATTCTGAAATGTACAGGAGACCAATGAGCAGGAGCGTCCCGAGGCTCATTTTGTTTGGGGGGGGGGGATCCTCCTAAATTTTTGCTGAATCGCTACCTGATTTATGCCGAACTTTCTGCAGAAATCATGAATTTTGCTGAATTTCGGCCGATTTCACAAAATTTCTGACGAAATTTTTGCCTTCGGTGAAAATTTTACGGAATACCAAGAGTTAGGGGGCGGCAAGCCCATCCATCCCCTCGGGACGCCCCAGTCAATGAGTAAGGGTGTAGATTATTTCCCCCTGTACTGTAAGGTGCAGGGGGAACTAATTTGCAAAAGTAACCCATAAGAAAAAAAATAGTCAAGAAGCCGGTTTAGTTAAATAAACATGAAAAAGTGACTAAAAGAAGCGTAAAATATCACGCTTAAGATATTAGTTTTCATATGAAGGTGGAAACTTTACTTTACATTCATGATTTGGTCTCTTACTTATGAATCCATTCTAGACATACTGGATACAGGGGTGCAACTAAAGTTTTAAGTTTGGAGGAAGGATTTAAAGAGTGTGTCGACAAAATCGCCTAGTATGCCGACAAATGCGGACACATAAGCTAAATTTCCAAGATACATTATCCGAGGTTTTGACACGTGGTGGCAAAACCTCGGATCTCCCACCCCCACTCCCACCTTAAAACATTCCCTCTCCTCTTTAGCTGTACCCCTGACTGGACATCATGGTTTTAACCAATTGCTTTAATCTTTTACCCACGCAAGTGAACACTCATTACAAAAATCGTATGATTTATGGTATTTTTTTATTTCATTGCTGTAGTAGAGGATGAACGTTCTTAAAGTCACCATGCATCATTTAGAACATTGCTGCACCGAGTGTGCATTGACAAGTATTGACAACAAATATATTTTAACTATTTTCGACTTACCTGTATTGCTCTCTCCACTATGGTCACACTTAGCTAGTGGCTCCGCCCCCTACGACTGGGCAAGCTAAAATTACCTAAGAAAATCTGGTGCCATCCCCTGGACAAGCCGCGCCGAAAAAAAACTGTATATTAAACATTACAAAATTCAAACAAATTCATTGAAAAAATGTGCATCGTCAGATTAATCTACATATGCTGATATTTATTCCTTAAAATTTTAATTAATTTTTTGTTTCTTAAAGTTATAAAAGTGAAAATATTTAAAACAACTTTTTTCAATAAAGTACAAATTATATTCTAGCTTTTAGAAACCGTAGGGCTTAGAACCCTACTCAGATTACTGTCTGCTCGTTTTGAGTTTGACTTATTTTAATTTCTGTTTGTTTTGGGTCTCATTTATTTATTGATACTGATTTGTGGTAGTTGTATGCTTGGTAGATTATTTGATTCATTTTTTTTTCATTTTAGTTTAATGAAGTTCTTTACTTTTTTTTGAAAAACTTATTTTGTGCAAAAAAAAGTTTTTTTGATTAATTTCTGTTCGTTTTATATTGACATAGTCTTTTTCAGAGAAAAAGACTGAGCCTCTTCTAAAGTTAAACAACCATCCCTTCCATAAAAACCTTAAATATCCACTGGGTATAACATATAACCATTGCCCCTAATCTCGGTTTTTTTTTTCAACCCCAAAAACCTTCTTATATTATATTTAGACTATTATGAATAGAATGGCTATCTCAAAATTTCTAATTAGATGCATTTCGGGACAATACGACGTGTGGGAAGGGTGAAGGGGGTAGCTGCCCTCTGATCACTTTGACTCTTAAAAAGAGCAGTAGAGCGTCTGATTACATGACCAAACTTTCTATAAAAACCCTATATGTCCCCAGGGCGTAACTCATAACCCTTGCCTTTATGGCTGGAGGGATTTGATATCCTCAATGACATAATCTCCAGACCTTTCTGATGGGCTAAAAAAAATGGCTATATCAAAATTGGCCCTCTGATCACGTTCGACTAATAAGAAAAGAAGTACTCTCTGAATTTCCAAGCGAATGAGCCCCTTTTAAAGCAGCTACTACAAAACTTTCTATAAAAACCTTATATGCCCCAAGGGCATAACTTACGACCCTTGTCCCGACGGTTATGGGAGAGGGTTGTCATCCTCAAAGTAATAATTTCCAGACCTTTTAACTACGTTGAACAAAATAGTCATATCAAAATGTTTATCAGAAATGTTTGTGGAAATGATGGGCGTGGGGGGGGGGGGGGGGTGATTCTCCCTCCGATAACTTTCGACCATTAAAAAAGGCAATAGCCCTCTCAATTCCCAATCGAAAGAGCCCTATTTGAAGTTTTTACGACAAAAATTTCTATAAGAACATTATATGCCCCCGGGGCATAACTTACTACCTTAGCCCTGAGGGCTGAGGGTCAATTTCCAATTAAATGAGCCCCTTTTGAAGTTTCTACATAATTTACAGAACTTTCAACTACGTTGAACAAAATGGCTTTCTCAAAACTTTGATTGAATGTGTTTGGTGAAATGGTGGGCGTGAGAGGGGTGTTAGTTGCTCTCCATTCATTTTAGACTATTAAAAAGGGCATTAGCCCTTTCAATTTCCAATCAAATGAGCCCTTTTCGAAGTTTCTACAACAAAACTTTCTATAAAGACCTTATATGCCCCCAGGGCATAACTTACAACATCCAACCTTTGCCCTGGGGACTCTGGGGGGTTTGTCATCTCAAATACGTAATTTACAGACCTTTCAACTACGTTGAACAAAATGGCTTTCTCAAAACTTTGCTTGAATGTGTTTGGGGAAATGGTGGTCGTGTGAGGGGGTTAATTGCTCTCCATTCAGTTTCGACTATTAAAAAGGGTACTAGCCCTTTCAATTTCCAATCAAATGAGCCCTTTTCGAAGTTTCTACAACAAAACTTTCTACAAAGACCTTACATGCCCCAAGGGCATAACTTACAACCCTTGCCCTGAGGGTTGTGGGGGAAGAGTTGTCATCCTCAAAGACCTAAATTCCGGAACTTTTAACTACGTTGAACAAAATGAATATCTCAAAATTTTTATTGGATGGGTTTGGGGAAATGGTGGACGTGAGAAAGGGGTTAGTTGCCCTTCAATCACTTTCTATTACTAAAAAGAGCACTAGCCCTTTCAATTTCCAATCGAATTAGCCCTTTTTGAAGGTTCTACGACAACTCTTTCTATAAAAACCTTACATGCCCCCAGGGCATAACTTACAACCCTTGCCCTGAGGGTTGTTGGGGGGGGGAGGGGGTTGTCATCCTCAAAGACCTTATTCTCAAAACTTTCAACTACGTTGAAAAAAAATGGCTATCTCAAAATTTTGATTGTATGTGTTTGTGGAAATGGCGGGCGTGAGAGGGGGTCAGTTGTCCTCCAATTAGGTTCGACTGTTAAAAATGGCACTATTCATTTCAATTTCCAATCGAATGAGGCCTTTTTGGAGTTTCTACGATAACGCTTTCTATAAAAAAAAAACTTATATGCCCCTAGGGCATAACTTATAACCCTTGCCCTGAGGGATGTGGGGGGAAATTGTCATCCTTAAAGATCTAATTTCCGAAACTTTCAACTACGTTGAATAAAATGGCTATCTTAAAATTTTGATTGGATGTGTTTGGGGAAAAGGTGAGCGTGAGTGGGGGGTTGGATGCCCTCCAATCACTTTCGACTATTAAAAGGGGCACTAACCCTTTGAATTTCCAATAGAATGCGCCCTTTTTCAAGTTTCTAGGACAAAGCTTTCAACAAAAACCTCATATGCCCCCCGGGCATAACTTATAACCCTTTCCCTGAGGTTTCTGAGGGAATTAGCCTATCATCCTCAAAGACCTAATTTCCAGAACCTTCAACTATGTTGAACAAAATGGCTATTTTATAATTTTGATTGGATGTGTTTGGATAAATGGTAGGCGTGAGAGGGGGGTAGCTGCCCTCCAATTACTTTCTACTATTAAAAAAGGCACTAATAATTTCAATTTCCAATCGAATGAGCCCTTTTTGAAGTTTCTACGATAACGCTTTATATGAAAACCTTAAATGTCCTCAGGGCATAACTTATAACCCTTGCCCTGAGGGCTGTGGGGGGTTGTCATCCTCAAAGACCTAATTTTCAGAAGTTTCAACTACGTTGAACAAAATGACTATGTAAAATTTTTTTTTGGATGTGTTTGGGAAAAAAGGTGGGCGTGAGAGGGAGTTTAGTTGCCCTCCAATCTATTTTGACTATTAAAAAGGGCACTAGCCCTTTGAATTTCCAATCAAATTAGCCCTTTTTGAAGTTTCTACGACAAAGCTTTCTATAAAAACTTTATATGCCCCCAGGGCATAACTTACAACCCTTGCCCTGAGCACTGTGGGGGGGGTGTCCTCCTCAAAAGCATAATTTCTATCTGGAAATAAACTATGTTGAACAAAATGGCTATCTCAAAATTTTGATTGGATGTGTTTGGGGAAATGGTGGGCGTGGAAGGGGTGTTAGTTGCCTTCCCATCGCTTTCAATTTTTGTGATTTTTTACAAAACTGCACTGTGTAAGATTGCCCTTCTTAATTAGGACTAAAAGTGGTAGCGTGATAAAAAAAAACTGAGGCGTTTGGTAAGAATCGGTCCTCAACAATCCAGTGACAACTATTATTTATTATTAAATAAAATAAAAGGAGAAAATGTTGTATTCCATCTTATTAAATAAACCTTCCCCAATGGTTTTCTTTGGATTTGATTGGTGATTTCACTCTTCTGACAGAAGTTTTCTCATATATGACACACGCAGTTCTGACAAAGGCCCGGAATAATTCCTCACAAAGCTCACAAAATCATCACAAGGCCTGAATATATTGAATATATTAGAATTCGACGATTGATAAACAGTCTGCATGATCAATCGCTTAGCTTCTTCAATGCTCGTGTCCTGTCCTGATATTGATATTACTGACTCATTTCCATCACTTTCTTCTTTAAGTATCTGGATCCGACATCCTGATTTTTCCTGAAGCTGACGAATCTTGGCTCCACCTCTTCCAATAACTCTAGCGACAAAACTAGAATCAATTGTAATTTTTTTAGTGGAACCAGAGAATTCCTAAAACGAAAAATTTTCAAGAAAATTGAATATTCATTCCTGTATTCATACTATGACAATAATGAGGAAAAGTGTTGACAGACCGAAAAAAGAAGAGAAAAACCTTTTCGGTCCTCATAATTTAGATAATTAGCTAATAAAAATGAAAATACACTTTTCTTACAATATTCTACTAAGATTCATTTTGGACTCCAAACCAATTTTATTTTGAATTTGAGTTGGAAAAACAACAATTTAAAATAAAAAGAAGTTGCAAAGATCCTTATTGTATGGTCAGACACCCAGAACACAAGAGTGCACATAATTACGAAACAACAATGACGCTAATATATAAACTTAAATAATGCTAAGACGATATATTTTGCGCGTCAATTTTTTTTTATTATGGTAAGTTTGAAAGTTTTTTCATACATCGTTAAGCTACAAAAACATATGAAAATCATAGAATCTATTTTCTATGATTTGCACTCTATATATTTTTTGCGCACGTTACTCACATTGGCTTAGAGAGTTACAATAAGTTCACAATAATAACAAAAAAGTAATTTAAATTTATCGATAAACTGGTATTGGGTATAACTCAAGCATTAGACGGCATCCTCTAAAGCGTTTAATATGTTCTTAGGGAACGAGGAATTTGCGCAGAATCTTGGATTAGACCCTACAGTTAAAATATGGGAGTTAAGAGTCTTAGGATACTGTTGCTAACAAGTTTTTTATATTTGGTGTCAAAGCACCAGATTGACTCGCTAATGCCACAGAACAAAAATGCTTTCAATCAAAAATAAATAATCCGTCTTGTAGTCTATCCAGTTCGACTAAGTCTGCACTGAAATGTACTTAAACTTGTTCTCTAAACTCCCAAAAATAAACAAATGCTGGATTTTGCTTTATATTAGATGACATGTACATTAAAATAAAATCAGCAATGCTTGTTCCTTTTTGATTTCCTCTGTAGTTTGTACTGGTCTTGATCGATTCGGATCCTAATTGGATGTAATCATAATTACTACAAGGGGATTCTCTTTACTGTTTTTTTTTTGCGAATTCTTTACACCCATTACTATTCAGCGGTTAGCTCTGATTTTGATCACCTTGCAATACAACATCTTGAAAATACAATCTTATTATATCAAAAATCCATCCATCCACCAATCTCTCAGGTCTTTTTCCTATCAAAGCTGCCATACCTGAAGGTTGCATTGAGAGGTCGTACGTCCCACAGCTGATGAAGGTAAAGAAAGTCAAAGAGAGATTGAACATACAATGTCCTGCTGATTTTCTCTTTGAGAACAGATTAGCAATGGTTTTTGAAATAATATCTCAGAATCGACCTTCAGGCGTTTTTGTTCATTCCCGCTAATTTTGCTAAGTAGTGTTTGGCGGGAAGGCGTCAGGACATCGACACGTCAGGACCACTACCGTCAGGACATCGACACGTCAGTTTATCGACAGTCACAATTGCTACCCGTCAGAACGTCGGCAGTCATAACATCGACATATCAGGACACGGCAAAATCCGTCATAACATCTAAAATTTTAAAACTTTAGTCTTCTGGGCTTTAGGTGGGAAAAGGTACCTAGGTTAGATTAGGTTATGTATTTAATATATGCTATGCTTTACCCCCACCCCCTGATGTGCTAATATATAGCCGAAATTTGTTTCTAAACTATTATATACTAATTACTATTATATAAACTTATAATTTTTTTTGGCGATGTCCTGATGGATTTTGTCGATGTCCTGACATGTCCATGTTATGACTGTCGACGTTCTGACGGGTAGCGATTGTGACTGTCGATGTCCTGAAGTGTCGATGTTATGACTGTCAACGTTCTGACGGTTAGTGGTTCTGACGGATTTTCCTTGACGACGAAATGACGCTTAGTGCTTGTGACGGTTAGACGAAATGATAGCACCCCGTTGGCCACTTAGATTACTAGTATAGCTAAGTTTTCAATTAGCTATTTTGTTTAAATTAGCCAGTATTAGCTAGTTTTATATAGCTAAAATAAATATCTCCTTTTGCAAGCTGGTAAAACTTCAGACACTATGAAATTAAAAGCAAAATACAAATTTGGATGAAGTTACAAGCGCTTTATCAGAATACGAACACAGATATAAGTGAATTTGTCAAATTTTGAGAGCAGTAGTGTTCTAAAGGCATATTAAAAAGACACAACAACTCGGAACGATACACATACCATAGGAGATCGTCTTTGTCGATCAGAATTTTTGAAATTATTTGAGCCAGAGTTTAACTTACTGACTTACTGTACTTACTGTTAGTAAGTAGTGTAAG
>NC_142807.1:26130360-26152274 GCF_049724085.1 Artemia sp. Qi Xiang Cuo | reverse complement strand
ACCTATTTACAATTCCTTCCTAATTTCTTGAATGAAATTTCAGTATTGTATATCCAATAGGTGAAAAAAATAAAGAGTTTATTACTTACTTGCGATTTTATTATGATTTCTTGAACTAATTTCTGTATTGTGCAACCCATTGGAGAATTCAAGAAAGGGTTTGTTACTTATTTAGAATTTTGTCATAATTTCTTGAATGAAATGAATAAAACTATTCTTAAGAATAAAGACGGGTTAAGCTTAAAGATATTTATTGCTTAAACGTATTAACAGATGAAATTTCCGTATTGTATAACCAAAAGGTAAAAACAATAAAGAGTTTGTTACTTACTTGCAATTTTTTCACAATTTCTTGAATGAAGTATCTGTACTGTATATCCAAGAGGTGAAATCAATAAAGAGTTTGTTACTTACTTACACATTTTTTCATAATTTCTTGAATGAAATTTCCGTATTGTGTATCCAAGAGTTGACTTCAAGAAAGAAATTGTTACTTACTGAGAATTTTTTCATAATTTCTTGAATTGAATTTCTATATCGTGTATCTAAGTCGTGAAAACAATAAAGAGTTTGTTACTTACTTGGAATTTTGTCATAATTTCTTGAATGAAATGTCTTTTTGTTTATCCAGCAGGTGAATTCAAGAAAGAATTTGCTACTTTCTTACAATTTTTTCATAATTCCTTTAAGGAAATTTCTGCATTTTGCATCCACGAGGTGACTTCAGGAAAGAGTTTGTTACAGGCTTACAATTTCTTCATAATTTCTTAAATGAAATTTCCGTATTGTATATCCAAGAGGCAAAAACAATAAAAAGAGTTTTTTACTTACTTGCAATTTTTTCACAATTTCTTGAATGAAGTATCTGTACTGTATATCCAAGAGGTAAAATCAATAAATAGATTGTTACTTACTTACAAATATTTTCATAATTTCTTGAATGAAATTTCCGTATTGTGTATCCAAGAGTTGACTTCAAGAAAGAAATTGTTACTTACTGAGAATTTTTTCATAATTTCTTGAATAAAATTTCTACATCTTGTATCTAAGTCGTGAAAACAATAAAGAGTTTATTACTTACTTGCGATTTTATTATGATTTCTTGAATTAAATATCTGTATTGTGTCCAGGAAGCGAATGTCAAACCACGAAATACTAAAGTTAACTTCTCAAATAATAAACTCCAGGAAACAAATACCCACGAAAATCTAAAAAACCTATGTCTGAAAACCCTAAACAGCTAGTTAACTATTCTAATTCATGATTTCAGGCACGTAAAACCACAAAATACTAAAGTTAACATCTCAAATAATAAACCCCAGGAGTAAAACACACACGAAAACCTAAAAAAACCTAGGTCCGAAAATCCCCAAACAGACAATAAAATATTCTAATTCATGATTTCAGGCAAGTCAAACCATGAAATACTAAAGTTAACTTCTCAAATAATAAACCCTAGGAACCTAACACCCACGAAAATCTAAAAAACCTAGGTCTGAAAACCCAAACAGCTAATTAAATATTCTAATTCATGATTTCAGGCACTTCAAATCACGAAATACTAAAGTTAACTTCTCAAATAATAAACTCCAGGAAACAAACACCCAAGAAAATCTAAAAAACCTAGTTCTTAAAACCCTAAACAGCTAGTTAACTATTCTAATTCATGATTTCAGGCACGTAAAACCACAAAATACTAAAGTTAACTTCTCAAATAATAAACCCCAGGAGTCAAACACACACGAAAACCTAAAAAACCTAGGTCTGAAAATCCCCAAACAGCCAATTAAATATTCTAATTCATGATTTCAGGCAAGTCAAACCACGAAATAATAAAGTTAACTTCTCAAATAATAAACCCCAGGAACCTAACACCCACGAAAATCTAAAAAACTAAGTCTGAAAACCCAAACAGCTAATTAACTATTCTAGTTCATGATTTCAGGCACGTCAAATCACGAAATACTAAAGTTAACTTCTCAAATAATAAACCCCGGGAACCAAACACCCACGAAAATCTAAAAAACGTAGGTCTGAAAACCCTAAACAGGTAATTAACTATTCTAATTCATGGTTTCAGGCACGTAAAACCACAAAATACTAAAGTTAACTTCTCAAATAATAAACCCCAGGAGTCAAACACCCAGGAAAAACTAAAAAAATAAGTCTGAAAATCCCCGAACAGTCAATTAACTATTCTAGTTCATGATTTCAGGCAAGTCAAACCACGAAATACTAAAATTAACTTCTCAAACAATAAACCCTGGGAACCTAACACCCATGAAAATCTAAAAAACTATATCTGAAATCCCAAACAGCTAATTAACTATTCTAATTCATGATTTCAGCCGCGTCAAACCATGAAATACTATATTTAACTTCTGAAATAATTAACTCCAGGAACCAAACATCAACGAAAATCTAAAAAAACCTAGGTCTGAAAACCCTAAACTGCTAATTAACTATTCTAATTAATGATTTCAGGCACGTAAAACCAAAAAATACTAAAGTTAACTTCTCAAATAATAAACTCCCAGGAGTCAAACACACACGAAAACCTAAAAAACCTAGGTCCAAAAATCCCCAAACAGCCAATTAAATATTCTAATTCATGATTTCAGGTAAGTCAAACCAGGAAATACTAAAGTTAACTTCTCAAATAATAAACCCCAGGAACCTAACACCCACGAAAATCTAAAAAACTAGGTCTGAAAACCCAAACAGCTAATTAAATATTCTAATTCATGATTTAAGACACGTCAAATCACGAAATACTAAATTTAACTTCTCAAATAATAAACCCCGGGAACCAAACACCCACGAAAATCTAAAAAACCTAGGTCTGAAAACCCAAACAGCTAATTAACTATTCTAATTTATGATTTCAGGCACGTAAAACAACAAAATACTAAAGTTAACTTCTCAAATAATAAACCCCAGGAAACAAACACCCAAGAAAACCTAAAAAACCTAGGTCTGAAAATCCCCAAACAGACAATTAAATATTCTAATTCATGATTTCAGGCACTTAAAACCACAAAATACTAAAGTTAACTTCTCAAATAATAAACCCCAGGAGTCAAACACACACGAAAACCTATAAAACCTAGGTCTGAAAACCCCAAATAGTTAAATATATATTCTAATTCATGATTTCAGTCAATTAAAGACTCTAAATACTAAATCTAACTACTTAAATAATAGACCCTAGGAAACAAACGCCCACGAAAATTTAAGCAACCTAGGTCGGAAAATTCTATAACAGCCAATTAAATATTCGAATTCACGATTTTAGGCACGTAAAACGACAAAATACTAAAGTTAACTTCTCAAATAATAAACCCCAGGAGTCAAACACACACGAAAACCTAAAAGAACTAGGTCTGATAATCCCCAAACAGCCAATTAAATATTCTAATTCATGATTTCAGGCAAGTCAAACCATGAAATACTAAAGTTAACTTCTCAAATAATAAACCCTAGGAACCTAACACCCACGAAAATCTAAAAAACTAGATCTGAAAACCCAAACAGCTAATTAACTATTCTAGTTCATGATTTCAGGCACGTCAAATCACGAAAATCCCCAAACAGCCAATTAAATATTCTAATTGATGATTTCAGGCTCGACCCAATTTAACTAAACCCTCGTGTAACTGTACCCCCTTTAACTGAACCCTTATGCAACTCAACCCTCCATGCAACCAATATCCCTCAAAACACTTTTCAGCCATTTCTTGTTAATTTTTTTTTCTAAACTATTTTAAATTGACAATACTCTCCAAAACATCACTTGTGTATTATACAGTACACAATCACCCCATCTCCTCCAATTCGCAAATCCCATTACCCCTTTTTTTTTGCAAATGTTAATCAAACATTTCCGATTCGTCGTTAGGCATTTTTCATAAACTGATGTTGTTTCAAATTTATAACAAATTACCTGAGTTAACAACTCCTTCGGGGTTACCTCAACTGCTAATCAGTTTAATCCTTTTTTTTCTCCACTGATACAATCCAATCGCTAATTAGAATCATTCACACTCCTATTATTCAAAACATTAATTAATATCGTTCATTGTCTACGTAAATTAAGTTATAGGCAATACTGGTTTAGAAAAACTAGAATAGTGACATAATTTCATAATCCTTTTTTTTGTCCACCTTCATACAATCCAATCACTAATTAGAATCATTCACACTCCTATTATTCAAAACATTAATTAATATCGTTCATTGTCTACGTAAATTAAGTTATAGGCAATACTGGTTTAGAAAAACTAGAATAGTGACATAATTTCATATTCCTTTTTTTTTTCTCCATCTTCATACAATCCAATCACTAACTAGAATCATTCACACTCCTATTATTCAAAACATTAAATAATATCGTTCATTGTCTACGTAAATTAAGTTATAGGCAATACTGGTTTAGAAAAACTAGAATAGTGACATAATTTCATAATCTTTTTTTTTTCTCCACCTTCATACAATCCAATCACTAATTAGAATCATTCACACTCCTATTATTCAAAACATTAATTAATATCGTTCATTGTCTACGTAAATTTAGTTATAGGCAATACTGGTTTAGAAAAAAAACTAGAATAGTGACATAATTTCACTTTATCGACCCTCAAATTCCATTATGTGAGGGAGCTCTGAATCTCTTTGAAAAGGTGTAGAGCTTCTATAGAATAACGTTGAAATTCCTATATGTCTCCGCAAATATATATATATATATATATATATTAAGAAAATTCTAATCTGAAACTTGAATATATACGAAAAAAAAAAATTGATGTATATTGGCAGCTAAACAAGACGCACCGGTTTTCTGACACGGATTTACCCTAAAAGACATGTATATCATGAAGTAGAAATCTAGTCTACGTAAATTATGTCAGAAAAACTTGTCCTTCATAACATATTATGCAATTCATGCGTAATTGCATGTAAGTTTCGTGGTGCATATTGCCTCAGGTGTAAGTTTCTATGTAGGTTTCGGATCAGCACATATTCTTGTAGGTTTACATGTAGGTTCCGGATCAGCACATATTCTTGTAGGTTTACATGTAGGGTTCGTATCTATTACACTTTTGATCATATTCTTGTAGGATTGAATGTAGGGTTCGTATCTATTACACTTTTGAGCATATTCTTGTAGGATTGAATGTAGGGTTCGTATCTATTACACTTTTGAGCATATTCTTGTAGGATTGAATGTAGGGTTCGTATCTATTACACTTTTGAGCATATTCATGCCTCAGGCGTAGGGTTCGTAGGAATTGATAGCACACTACTCTAGTGCCCTTTTTAATAGTCGAAAGTGACTGGAGGGCAACTAGCCCCCCCCCCCCCCGCCCATTATTTCCCCCAAAACATCCAATCAAACTTTTGACATAGCCATTTTGTTCAGTGTAGTTGATTTCCAGATAGAAAATATGTTTTTGAGGAGGACACTCCCCCACAACCCTCAGGGCAACAGTTTTAAGTTATGCCCTGGGGGAATATAAGGTTTTTATAGAAGGCGTTGTCATAGAAACTTCAAAACAGGCACATTCAATAGGAAATTCAAAGGGCTTGTGCCCTTTTTAATAGTCGAAAGTGATTGGAGGGCAACTAGCCCCCCACCACGCCCATCATTCCCCCAAACACATCCAATCAAAATTTTGAGATAGCCATTTGGTTCAGCGTAGTTGATTTCCACATAGAAAATATGTTTTTGAGGAGGACAATCCCCAACAACCCTCAGGGCAAGGGTTTTAAGTTATGCCCTGGGGGCATATAAGGTTTTTATAGAAGGCGGTGTCGTAGAAACTTCAAAAAAGGCTCATTCGATTGGAAATTCCGAAGGCTAGTGCCCTTTGTAATAGTCAAAAGTGATCTGAGGGCAACTTACCCTCCTCTGACGCCCACGTTTTCCCAAAACACATCCAATCTAAATTTTAAGACAGCCATTTTATAAAACGTAGTTTTAAGTTCTAGAAATTATATCTTTGAGGATTACAACTCCCCCTAAGCCCTCAGGGCAAGGGTTGTAATTTAAGGATTCTCCGAATCCTTCATATTATTTCTTATGGAAGGGATGCTCGTATAAACTTTAGAGAGGGCTCATTTGATTGAAAATTGAAAGTTCTTGTTCACTTTTAGTAGGGATGACCCTAGTACTCGTGAAGGGACTCCATATATGGGCATAGAATCCCTAGGGAGAACACATGTGCTGTCAGTCCGAACGGGGGTCCATATATGGGCATAGACTCCCTAGGGGAAATGGATTTCCGAGAAATTGATTGTGTAATCGATTGGAATTGATCCAAGAAAGGGGAATTTATTCAATGATTATCGATCTAGTCTAATGAGATCAAGGCCAATTTATTTGTTCTCACTTTGATGGATGTTTCATGGATTGTTATGAGTGTTAGTCAATTTATTTGTTATTTTTCAGGGATGTCAACAGCAATTTATGCATGTTCTTATGGTTTTTGTCACTGAGAATGAAAAAACAGGATTTTTCTCACTTTGATGGATGTTTCTTGAATGTCAACAACAATTGAAGGATGTTTCTTGGATGTCAACAGCAATTTATGTTTGTTCTTATGGTTTTTGGCACTGAGAATGAAAAAACATGGTTTATCTCACTTTGATGGATGTTTCTTGGATGGTTATGAGTGTTAGTGAATTTATTTGTTATTTTTCATGGATGTCAACAGCAATTTATGCATGTTCTTATGGTTTTTGTCATTGAGAATGAAAAACTGGATTTTTCTCACTTTGATGGATGTTTCTTGAATGTCAACAACAATTGAAGGATGTTTCTTGGATGTCAACAGCAATTTATGTATGTTCTTATGGTTTTTGTCACTGAGAATGAAAAAACAAGAGTTTTCTCACTTGAAAAAACATGGTTTTTCTCACTTTGCTGGATGTTTCTTGGATGGTTATGAATGTTAGTCAATTTATTTGTTATTTTTCATGGATGTCAACAGCAATTTATGCATGTTCTTATGGTTTTTGTCAATGAGAACGAAAAAACAGGATTTTTCTCACATTGATGGATGTTTCTTGAATGTCAACAACAATTGAAGGATGTTTCTTGGATTTTAACAGCAATTTATCTATGTTCTTATGGTTTTTGTCACTGAGAATGAAAAAACATGGTTTTTCTCACTTTGATGGATGTTTCTTGGACGGTTATGAGTGTTAGTCATTTTATTTGTTATTTTTCATGGATGTCAACAGCAATTTATGCATGTTCTTATGGTTTTTGTCACTGAGAATGAAAAAACAGGATTTTTCTCACTTTGATAGATGTTTCTTGAATGCGAACAACAATTGAAGGATGTTTCTTGGATGTCAACAGCAATTTATGTATTTTCTTATGGTTTTTGTCACTTAGGATTTTTCTCACTTTGATGTATTTTCATGGTTTTAATTTATGCATGGTTTATTGATTGGGTCAATGACATCATCAGATAAGGTTAATTATTTTCTTGAATATCAAGATCCGGTTGGAATACTATGATAAGAAGGTGACATCAGCAGATAAGGTTAATTATTTTCTTGAATGTCAACATCCGGTTGGAATACTATGAAAAGAAGGTGACATCATCAGATAAGGAAATTTGAATATTTGAATATTCTTTTAGAGTATATTCAGACAGGAAAAGATAACTGATTGACACAATTTCGCCATGAGACAATATAAATTTGAAAGCAGAAACGAAAATGGTAAACCATCTGAGGGAAAGCTAACTCCTATTAGGAGATACATATTATTTTTATTTGGGCCATTCTCGACTGTGGTCAGTATAATACACAAGTTCTATTTGAACAATGTTGTGAGGTCCCGTAGCCAACCCAAAAAGGCCCCTACCCCAACCCAAAGGGCCCTCCTACCCCAACCACAAAGGGCCCTCCTACCCCAACCCCAAAGCCCCCCCCCAACCCCAACGCCCCTCCCCCGGGGCCTCCGAGCCCCAAATGCTCCTGAGCCCCAAAATGCCCCCGGGCCCCCAAATGTCCCCGCGCCCCCGAATTCCCCTCGGGCCCCCAAAAGCCCCCCCAGGCCCCCAAAGGCCCCCCGGCACCCACAAAGGGCCCCCCATTTTTTAAACTTTTTTATGTGCACTTGAGACATAGAAGGGTCCCCCCACATTTCAAAAGGCTTTATTATATCTTTTCATAACAAGTTCCTTTCTTAATATTCCCTCCTAAACCCATTTTACAATTTGATGTACTCATCCTTTTCACTACAACTTTACCTTACGACTTTTTGAATACCCCAACGCCAAGCAGTACTTTTCAAAAGGCTTTTTAATATTATTTCAGAACAAGTTCTTTACGTAATGTCCCCCTTAAACCAATTTTACAACTTGAAGTACTCATCCTTTTCACCCACAACTTTACTTTATGGCTTTTAGAATATCCCATCACCAAGCAATACTTTCAAAAGGCTTTTTTATATCTTTTCATAACAAAAATCAAATATTTTTCATAAAATCACATGTATTTCAAATGTGTTCATTAAAGTAACAACAATCTTCTTTAATACCACCAAATGTTTACTGAACACACACAATTTTCTCTTAGAAATAATATTTTTCATCAGTGATAACACTTTCTGTTCGAACTAGCAAGTTTTCTACCAAAGATACCAAGTTTTTTCTTAGAAGTAACATTTTTTTATTGTGATAACAACTTTTCTGTCAGAAGTAGCAAGTTCCACTTAACATTAACAAACCTTTTCATCAAAGTAATGACATTTTACCTGAAAACTAACTTACTTTTACTGAACACACACAAATTTCAATTAGAAATAATATTTTTCGTCAGTAATAACACTATTTCTGGTTGAACTAGCAAGTTTTCTACCAAAGATACCAAAGTGTTTCTTAGAAGTAACATTTTTACCTTAATACTAACATACCTTTACTGAACACACACAAATTACTCTTAGAAATAATATTTTTCATCAGTGATAACACTTTTTTCTGTTCGAACTAGCAAGTTTTCTACCAAAGATACCAAATTTTTTCTTAGTAGTAAAATTTTTTTGACTGTGATAACAGCTTTTCTGTCAGAAGTAGCAAGTTTTGCTTAACACTAACAAACCTTCTCATCAAAGTAACGACATTTTACCTCAATACTAACATACTTTTACTGAACACACACAAATTTCTCTTAGAAATAATATTTTTCGTCAATGATAACACTTTTTCTGTTTGAACTAGCAAGTTTTCTACCAAAGATACCGAATTTTTTTTAGTAGTAACATTTTTATGATTGTGATAAAAACTTTTCTGTCAGAAGTAGCAAGTTTTGCTTAACACTAACAAACCTTCTCATCAAAGTAACGACATTTTACCTTAATACTAACATACTTTTACTGAACACACACAAATTTCTCTTAGAAATAATATTTTTCGTCACTGATAACACTTTTTCTGTTTGAACTAGCGAGTTTTCTAACAAAGATACCAAATTTTTTTTTAGAAGTAACAATTTTTGATTGTGATAACAACTTTTCTGTCAGAAGTAGCAAGTTTTGCTTAACACTAACAAACCTTCTCATCAAAGTAACGACATTTTACCTAAATAATAACATACTTTTACTAAACACACACAAATTTCTCTTAGAAATAATATTTTTCATCAGTGATAACACTTTTTCTGTTCGAACTAGCAAGTTTTCTGTCAAAGATACCAAATTTTTTTCTTAGAAGTAACATTTTTTTATTGTGATAACAACTTTTCTGTCAAAAGTAGCAAGTTCTGTTTAATACTAACAAACCTTCTCATCAAAGTAACGACATTTTACCTTAACACTAACATACTTTTACTGAACACACACAAATTTCTCTTAGAAATAACATTTTTCATCAGTGATAACACTTTTTGTGTTCGAACTAGCAATTTTTCTGTCAAAGATACCGAATTTCTTCTTACAAGTAACAATTTTTTGATTGTGATAACAAACTTTCTGTCAAAAGTAGCAAATTTTGCTTAACACTAACAAACCTTCTCATCAAAGTAACGACATTTTACCTTAATACTAACATACTTTTAATGAACACACACAAATTTCTCTTAGAAATAATATGTTTCATCAATCATAAAACTTTCTCTGTTTGAGCTAGCAACTTTTCCACTAAAGACTCCAATTTTTTTTTTATAAGTAACATTTTTGATTGTAATAACAACTTTTCTGTCAGAAGTAGCAAGTTTTGCTTAACACTAACAAACCTTCTCATCAAAGTAATGACATTTTACCTTAATACTAACATACTTTTAATGAACACACACATATTTATCTTAGAAATAATATTTTTCATCATTGATAACACTTTTTTTGCTAGGAGTAGCAAATTTTACACCTAATACACCAAATTTTTTTTTAGAAGTTGCATTTTTTGATTGTGTTTGCAAAATGTCCTACCGAAGCATACAATCTTGCTTTGCTCATGATAGCATTTTCCATAAAATTATAGTATTTTACCTTGCAGCCAAATTGCATAGAAAGAACACATACAAAGTTCGCTTAGGCGATTCTTATGTCATCAGTGATAAAACATTTTCTGTTAGAACTAGCAAGTTTTCTAGCAAAGATACCAAGTTTTTTCTTATAATTTATATTTTTGATTGTGATAACAACTTTTCTTTCAGAAT
Organism: Artemia sp. Qi Xiang Cuo; assembly: GCF_049724085.1. Classification (NCBI taxonomy): domain Eukaryota; kingdom Metazoa; phylum Arthropoda; class Branchiopoda; order Anostraca; family Artemiidae; genus Artemia; species Artemia sp. Qi Xiang Cuo. The sequence goes on along the minus strand of NC_142807.1, from coordinate 26,141,606 downwards.
TAGCAAGTTCTTCTTAACACAATCAAATCTTCTCATCAAATAAATAATATTTTATAATAATAATAACTTATTTTTAATGAACACAAACAAATATATCTTACAAATAACATTTTTCGTGAATGATAGTACATTTCGAGTTTGAACTACCCTGGTTTGCACCAAAGATACCAAGTTTTTCACTTCAGTTCAGATTTTTCTCAAAGAGATGAAAAAACTTAAAATAATGTCCCAAATTTTTCATAGAAGATAGAAAAGTTCAAGTTCACTTCTGAATTTTACCAAAGAACACAATTCAATTCTAATTTCTCCAGAGAAATTGCAAATCTTCCACTCCAGTTTTAAGTTCATCAAGACATAAAGAAATTTAAAGTTCTGTTCTAATTTTTTCTGTAGTAGATAGAAAAAGCTATACCATAGTTGCGAATATTTGCTATGAAGATAAAAAGTTCAACTTCAATTTTAAGTTTTCTCAGCGAAGGAAAGAAAAGTTCGACTTCGACTCTGAATTTTCTCAATGAAAAGAAATAAGTTATTGATCAATTCTATTTTTCCAAAATAATATAAGAATTTTCCACTTCAATTCAGATCTTTCTTAAAGAGATGAAAAAATTTAAAATACTGTTCCAAATTTTTCATAGAATATATATTAGGGTAAATGAATAAATAAATCTTAAACGAGTGAAACTTAAATTGAATATGCAAATTAAGTTTGAATCGAATAAAAATAGCTACAAACAAGAGTTTGGGTATCGTCTCACTGCAGAAGCCTTAAACTACTGTGTCATTGGCGCTTTACTGAAAACGAATTATATTACAAATATTTTCTTTTGTAATTAATAGTGAAACTAAATGTAAAAACTACAGTAAAATTTTGAACTGATGAGCTTTTAGCAATTAATATCATTATGCATCAAATATTCAGTTTAATTTATTAGTTCTTTTCAAGATTGGTCAAGACAAATATAGTTTTACTACAAGCAAAATTTGGATACTGCCCCCTTCGTTAACTGTAAAAACCTAAAGCCTTCTGCGTCATTGGTGCTTCACTGAAAACGAATTACTCGTATAATATAAATTTATTATTTTCCAGTTCTTACAGAATTGAAAATGAAAACAAAAATTACAGTGAAAAAAAATCTTGAACTGATGGATCTTTCAACAATTAATATCATTATATATCTAATATTCAATTTGATTTTGTTTATACTTTCCAAGACTGTTCAAGACTCGTAGTTTTGCCATTTTTTTTTAACTCTGCCATTTTTTGTAACTAATCGTGTTAGCTTGTTATGAAAACATTCTATGGCTTCTAGGCATTTCTATTTGAGTGGAAAACTGCACCTCAAACTTTGTGGAACATGCATTATCTTGCATGAAACACCAAAATATAATAAAATGTCAAGTTTCGGAGTGTTCCACCACTCGCAAGAAAGTGCCATTGGTATTTTTGAATCCGCTTGGTCAATTTATGGGGTGGAGGGTAGGCTAATTCTCGTAGCAGCCCCATTCTGCCGTGGTATGGTTCACATTTTCAACACCTGGCGTGCGGACTATCATATAATCTACCAAGCATACATTTGCCCCAAATCAGTATCAATAAATAAATGAAACCCAAAACGAACAAAAATTAAAATAAATATTAGAGTGAAACTCAAAACGAGCATAAATTAATGTGAGTTGGGTTCAAAACCCCTATGTTTTCTAAAAGCCAGAATATAGTTTATACTTTACTGAAAAAAAATTCAAATAAGTTTACTGAAAAAATGTGCATTGTCAATTTAATATACCTATGCTGATATTTATTCCCTAAAATATTAATTAATTTTTGATTTCTTAAAGTTGCAAAAGTGAAAATATTTCAAAGAATTGTTTTCAGTAAAGCGCCAATGACGCAGTAGGTTTTAGGCTTCTGCAGTGAGACGATACCCAAACTCTTGTTTGTAGTTATTTTTATTCGATTCAAACTTGATTTGCATATTCAATTTAAGTTTCACTCGTTTTAAGATTTATTTATTGGTGGTTGAATTTAAGGTAGCTGAGTTAAGTGATAGTTGAGTTCACGGAAACTGAGTTGTTTGGCGGTCTAGTTATGGTGGTTGAGTTGATGGTGGCTGAATTATATGGGAGCCAGCTAGTAGCAGTTAACTATTCGTTAGCTGAAACACAGTTGTAAGCTAAACTAGACTTACGTTGCAGGGTGGTATGAAGTGTTGCAGCAACCTTCGGTCCGGTTCGCCAATAAAAGCATTGCTTAACCAACACATTGATTTTGGCTCTTAGCCATTGGTTAAATGCTTTCAGTGTCGACCCCTCTGACGTTAAAGATGGTGAGTCTCAAGGAGAATTTTTTCTTGAAATATGCAACATACACAAGTAAAAGTCATGTTACTTTTCCTAAGAAAATATCACACGTACCAGTTGTTCCATATTTACTAGATGGCGAAACAATTTAATTTTACTTTTGACATAACCGACTGATTGCCGTATAAATAATCCTATGCTAACTTTTGCTTTAACTCAGCCTGTTAGGATCCTTGCCTCTCGGGGCTTGGTGAGGAGCCTTTCCCAAGCCAGGAAAGAAGGAGGGTTGGGCAATAGGCTAATCCCCTATCCCTGTGAAAATTTCAGATGATTTACGGAACGACGACGAAAAGCCTCGGACCTAATTTGATTTCAGAGGCAACGCTTTAGCGTTGTTTATAGTAAAGGCCATACGGCTCCAATGTTTTATTATTAATTTATTATTATTTTTTTCCCAGAGGCCTTCACATGGAAGGGGTCGTCGTAGAAACTTCAAAAGGGGGTTCATTCGATTGGAAATCGGGAGTTCTAGTGCCCCTTTTTAATAGTCGAAAATCACTGGAGGGCAACTAGCCTCCCTCATGCCAATCATTCCCCCAAACACACCCAATCAAAATTTTGAGATAGCCATTTTGTTCAGCGTAGTCGATTTCTAGATCAAAAATATGTTTTTGAGGAGGATATTCCCCCACAACCCTCAGGGCAAGGGTTTTAAGTTATGCCCTGGGGGCATATAAGGTTTTAATAGAAGGTGTTGTCGTAGAAACTTCATAACAGGCGCATTCGATTGGAAATTCAAAGGGCTAGTGCCCTTTCTAATAGTCGAAAGTGATTGGAGGGCAACTAGCCTCCCTCATGCCAATCATTCCCCCAAACAAACCCAATCAAAATTTTGAGATAGCCATTTTGTTCAGCGTAGTCGATTTCTAGATCAAAAATATGTTTTTGAGGACACTCCCCCACAAACTTCAGGGAAAGGGTTTTAAGTTATGCCCTGGGGACATATAAGGTTTTTATAGAAGGCGTTATCGTAGAAACTTCAAAAAGGCTCATTCGACTGGAAATTCAAAGGGCTACTGCCCTTTTTAATAGTTAAAAGTGATTGGAGGGCAACTAGCCCCCCCCCCCCCCCCCCAACGCCCATAATTCCCCCAAACGCATCCAATCAAAATTTTGAGATACCCATTTTGTTCAGCGTAGTTGATTTCCAGATAGAAACTATGTCTTTGGGGAGGACACTCCCCCACAACCCTCAGGGCAAGGGTTTTAAGTTATGCCCTGGGGGCATATAAGGTTTTTATAGAAGGCGTTGTCGTAGAAACTTCAAAAAAGGATTGAAGTTTCTTCATTCGATTGGAAATTCAAAGGGATACTGCCCTTTTTAATAGTCGAAACTGATTGGAGGGCAACTAACCCCCCTCTTACGCCCAACTTTTTCCCAAACACATCCAATCAAAATTTTGAGATAGCCATTATTTTCAACGTAGTTTAAAGTTCTGGAAATTAGGTTTTTGAGGATTGACAACCCTGCCCCATAGCCCTCAGGGTGAGGGTTGTAAGTTTTGCCCTGGAGGCATATGAGGTTTTGTATAGACAACGTTTTCGTAGAAACTTCAGAAAGGGCCCATTCGATTTGAAATTTAAATGGCTAGTTCACCTTTTAATGACCAACTGACATCCCTTCCACGCCCACCATTTCCCCAAACACATCCAATCACAATTTTGATATAGCCATTTTGTTCAACGTAGTTGAAAGTTCTGAAAATTATATATTTGAGCAGGACACCCCCCCTACAGTCTTCAGGGGCAAGGGTTGTAAGTTATGCCCTGGGGATATATATGGTTCATATGGAAGGAATGCTCGTATAAACTTCAGAGAGGACTCATTTGATTGGAAATTGAAAGTTCTAGTTAACTTTTTGAGTGTCAAAAGATATTGGTGGGAAAGCAGGTTCCCCGCGCCAAACACTTTTTTCCCAAATGCATCCAATAAAAATTTTAAGATATCTATTTTGTTAAAAATAGTTCAAAGATCATATAACAAAAATTACGGTGTCGACACGGGACAAAGTTAGGCCCTGGGGACAAATATGGGTCTTATGGAAGGGATGCTCGTATTAACTTAAGAGACGGATAATTTGATTGTAAATTGAAAGTTCTAGTTCACTTTTTAAGAGTGAAAAGAGTTTGGAGGGCACCTAGCCCCTCCCCCCTCTACGCCCTTTTTTCCTCAAACCCATCCGATAAGACCTTTGGAGATAGCTTTTTTGAAATAGTTCAAAGACCATATAAAGAAAACTCAGGGGTCAAATGAGCCCCCCAGGGCCCGAGGGCAGGTGTTGTAGGTTATGCCTTGGGAGAATATATGTTTCTTACTGAAGAGATGCACGTAAAAAATTCAGAGATGGTTCATTTAATTGGAAATTTGAATTTGTAGTTCAGTTTTTTAGACTAAAAAGAGATTGGAGGGCACCTAGCCCCCCTCCCCCACGCCCCTTTTTCCCCAAACGCATCCAATAAAAATTTTGAGATAACCATTAAGTTAAAAATTGCTCAAAAAAGTCAGATCACAAAAACTCATGTGTCGTCACAAACCCCAAGGGTGCGGGGATAGGCATTGTAAGTTATACACTGGGGTATAAATTATTTGTATGTAAGGGATGCTCGTATAAACTTCAGAGAGGGCTCATTTGATTGGATATTGAAAATTCGAGCTCACTTTTTAATTTTCAAAAGAGATCTGAGTGCAGCTAGCCCCCCCCTCCCCCCACGCCTTATTTTTCAAAACACATCTGATGAAAATTTTGAGATAGACATTTTGTTAAAAATAGTTCAAAGGTCGGATAACAAAACATCTGGTGTCAATAGAACCCCCTAGGGCACAGAGGGCGTTCTAAGTTATGCTCTAAGGGCATGTATGGTTCTTATGAAAGGGATGCTCGTATAAACTTCATAGATATGCTCGTATAAACTTCATAGGTCATTTGATTGGAAATTGAAAGTTCTAGTTCACTTTTTAAGAGTCAAGAGAGTTAAACTGTCCCCCTCCCCCGCTCTTTTTCCCCAAACCCGTCTGCTAATAATTTTGAGATAGCCAGTGCTTTGGAAATTGTTCAAAAATTAGATAACAAAACGCCCCCCAGAGCCCGGGGGTTAGGCGTAAGTGTCGTCCTGGGAGCGTATATGGTTCTTATGAAAGGGATGCTCGTATAAACTTCAGAGGGGGCTCATTTGAATGGAAATTGAAAGTTCTAGTTCAATTTTTAAGAGTCAAATGATATGCGAGGGCAATTAGCCCCCCCCCCCCAAACACCCTTTTTTCCCCAAGCCCATCTGATAAAATTTTCATAATACCCATTTCATTAAAAATGGTTCAAAGGTCAGATAAGAAAAATTCCTGTGTCGACGGAACCCGCCAGGACCCGGAGGCAGGCATTATGAGTAACGCTCTAGGGGCATATTTAGTTCTTATAGAAGGGATGTTCGTATAAACTTCGGAGAGGGCTCATTTGATTGGAAATTGAAAGTTCTAGTTAACTTTTTAAGAGTGAAAAGAGATCAGAGGGCAACTAGCCCCCCTCCTCCACGCCCTAAATGCATCAGATAAAAATTTTGAGATAGACTTTTTGTTAAAAATAGTTCAAAGTTCTGATAACAAAAAACTCCGGTGTCGACACAGCCCCCCAGGGCCCGGGGGTCGGTGTTGTAAATTATGCCCTGGGGACATATATGGCTGTTATGGAAGGGATGCTCGTATAAACTTCCTAGAGGGCTCATTTGATTGGAAATTGAAAGTTGTAATTCACTTTTTAAGAGTCAAAAGTGATCGGAGGGAAGCCAGCCTCCCCCCAAACTCCATTAATTTTTTTCCCAGAGGCACTTCGTATAGAAGGGGTCGTCGTATAAACTTCAAAGGAGGATCATTCGATTGGAAATCGAGAGTTATAGTGGCCTATTTGAGAGTCAAAAGTGATCAGAGGGCAACTGGCCTACCCAATTTGAGGTAGCCATTTTGTTAAAAATAGTTCAAAGATCATATAACAAACACTCCTTTACATATTATGGTCATTTCGTTAAAAATAGTTCAAAGATCAGATAAGAAAAACTCCTGTGTCGACAATCCCCCCCCCAGGGTTGGGGCAGGCGTTGTAAGTATTGCTCTGGGGGCATATTTGGTTTTTATGGATGGTAGCTTGTATAAACTTCAGAGAGGGTTCATTTGAATGAAAATTAAAAGTTGTAATTCATTTTTTCAGAGTGAAAAAAGATCGGAGGGCAACTGACCCTTCCCGCCCTCCACGCCTTTGGGTGCATCGGATGGACAAACCCATCTGATAAACATTTCAGGTGATCATTTTGTTAAAAATAGTTCAACCATCAGATATTAAAACTCCAGGGTCGACACAATCCACCAGGGCCCAGGGACAGGCGTTGTAAGTTATACTCAGGGGTAAATATATATGGTTCTTACAGAAGGGATAATCATATAAACTTCAGAGAGGGCTCATTTCATTGAAAATAGAAAGTTCTAGTTCACTTTTAGTGAGTCAAAACAGACCGAAGCTTAATCTAGTCCCCCCACGCCCCTTTTCCCCAAACCCGATAAAAATTTGAGATAGCAATTTTGTGAAAAATAGTTCAAACATCAGATGATGAAAAGTCCGAGATTGACACAAACCCATTTTTCCCGTTTGATATTGTTACTTTGATATCAGTCTTGATACTTTGATGAATATTTGATTTTTTTTTTAAAGTTTAATTTTAAAATAAAGAATTTTTAAAAACTTGAAATTGTTTGCAATCAAAAACGAACAAAAATTAATTAAAAAGGAACTTTCCGAAAAATAAGTTTTTCAAAGAAAAGTAAAGGTAATTTTAGACTTAAGCTCAGCAGATACAAATACATTTTAAAATTCAAACTCAAAACGACAAGGAATTACTATTGAAGAACAAATGAAACCCAAAACGAGCAGAAATTAAATAAACAATCATAGCAAAAACATACAACAAGTACTGATATAAATGAATTAATAGATCTTAAAGCGAGTAATGCTTCGATTTAATATGAAAATCAAGCTTAAAATGAAAAAAAGTTCCTATTGAAGCATAAATGAAACTTAAAACGAACATAAATTAAATAAACAATCAATGCAAACAAGCATGCAATAGATATTAATGCAAACAATTAAATTAATATTAAAACGAGTGAAACTTAAATTGAATACACAAATCAAGCTCGAGACGAACAAAAATCACCACAAACAAGAGTTTGGGTATGACCTCCTTCTCTAACTGTAAAAGTCTAAAACCTACTGCGTCAGCAATTAATATAGTAGAGTGGGGAGCGCTACTCCGAACAGTACAAAATTCGGTTATCAAAAGAACGTATCTCCGATCAGTACACCAAATATGGGCCTAGAGTCATTAGGGAGAACACGTGGTTAATGGGGTCAATGACCTAAATTGATTGCGTAATCAAAGTGTGTCAACAACAACAACATCGACCTTGACATTCACTGAGAGCGTGCACTTACAACAACAACAACATCGACATTGGAACACCTGTGCTGTCGACCTCAATTCACCTATCGTGAATCAATAATTCCCCTTAGAAACAACAAATTAATTCCCCTTTCTTGTCAGATCAATCAACCAATGACATCATCTGTCAGACTTTAAAAATTTTCGCCTAGAAACGATTCTCCAGGAATAGATCTAAGTCATTAATGTCATTGCCTCGGAAACAACTCTTTTGGTCGAACTCCAACGGATATTAATACCCAAAGGCCATGGAAACAATTCTCCAAGAAACATCTTAGCAATGAATTATTTTAGCGCGGGAATCAGATTTCTTATTAATTTGAAATGCATTAGCGCAGAGATGCCAAAAACAAAAGGAACACGCTGAAATTACGTTTAGGGATTATTTGGGCGATACTGTTTTAGACAGGCTATGGAACTATTTCGGCGAAACAGTTAGAGACATTTTGAAAGATGATTTTTGAAGAGATTTTAGAAGAGAATTTGAGGGTGAAACTCTGTGGTCGTTATAATACACAAGTTCCATTTGAACAGTGTTGTGAGGTCCTCTACCCCAACCCCAAAGGGTTTCGATCCCCCTACCCCAACCCCCAACGAAGCCCCCCGGCCGCAAAGGTCCCCCAAGCTCCCAAAGCGCCCCAGCCCCCCAAACGCCCTCCTCAGACCCCCACAGGCCCTACCCTGGTCCTCAAAGGTCCCCCGGGCTCCCAAAGGTCCCCCGGACCCCAAACGCTCTCCTCAGACCCTCAAAGGCCCTCCCCTGGTCCGCAAAGGGCCCCCGGACACCCAAAGGGCCCCCCGAACCCCAAATGCCCCCCCAGGCCTCCAAGGTCCCCCGGGCCCGAGAAGCGCCGTGGGCCAGGAAAGCGCCGCATGGAGATGCGCCGCAGGGGCAGCGCCGCGGGTCGAGGGAAGCGCCGCAGGGGATGCACCACAGGGAGGCGCCGCAGGGATGCGCCGCAGGAATGCGCTGCAGGAATGCGCCGCAGAAAGTAAACTAAAAAGTAAAAATTTCGAAATGTTATCCCCCAAACGCACTCCTCAGGCCCCCAAAGGCCCTCCCCTAGGGCGCAAAAGTTCCCCGGGCTCCCAGAGGGCCCACCGATCTCCCAGGGTCCCCCGGGCCCCCAAAGGGCCTCCCCCGGACCCCAAAGGTCCACTCGGCTCCCAAAAGACCACCCAATCCTCAAGGGCCCCGGATCCCCAAACACCCTCCCTGGGTCCCAAAGGCCCTCCCCCGGTCCCCATACATGCACACAAAAACTTACACACACAAAGAATCTTACACACACACACACACAAAAACTTATAAACAAACACAAACACTTACACACACACACAAAAACTAACACACACACGCAAAAACTAACACACACAAACACAAAAACTTACACACACACACACACACAAAAACATACACAACCACACGAAAACATACATGCACACAAAAACTTAAATTCACACAAAAACTTACACACACACAAAAACTTACACACACACACACAAGAAAACTAACACACACACGCCAAAACTAACACACACACGCCAAAACTAAAACACACACACACAAAAACTTAAACAAACACACACACACAAACACAAACTAACACATGCACACGAAAAATTACAAGAACAAAAAAAATTACAAGCACACAAAAACTTACACACACACACACACAAAACTTACACACACAAACACACAAAAACTTACACACACACGCCAAAACTTACACACACACAAAAACTTACACACACACACACACACAAAAACTTACACATTAACACAAAAAAACTCACACACACACAAAAAAAATTTCACACACACACACACACACACAAAACTTACACACACACACACACAAAAACTAAAACATACACTACAAAAATTACACACGCAAAAAATTACACACAAACAAACAAACACAAAAACTTACACATTCACACGAAAAAAAAAATTCACACAAAAGCTTACATTCACACGAAAACTTACACACACACACACATACACACAAAAAATACACACACAAACAAACGAAACCACAAACAAACCCACCGAAAAATACACACACACAAAAAAATACACACACACACACAAAAAAAACAAACTGAACACAAAAAAAACAATAACCCACAAGCACAATAACTTACACACACACACACTCACAAAACAAACACACACACACACGAAAAAAACCAAAAAACAGCAAAAAAATCCACAAACACAAACTAACACATAAACAAGAACACTTACACACACACTCCAAAAATTACACACACACACACACACAAAAAATTACACACACACACACACACACACAAAAACTTACACATGCACACAACAAAAAACTCACACACACACGCACAAAAGATGAAACACACACACACACACAAAACTAAAACACACAAACGCAAAAACTTACACACACACACAATTACAAACACACTCAAAAAAAAACACACACACACACAAACTCACACACACACACACACAAAAAAAACTAAAACACAAAAAAAAAAACAAAAAAACAAAAAAAAACAAAAAATTACACACACACACAAAAAACTAACACCCACACACAAAAGCTTAAACACACAAAAACAGACACGCAAACACAAAAACTAAAACCAACACCCAAAAACTTAAATGCACACAAAAAATTACAAGCACGCAAAAACTTACACACACACACACAAACTTAAACTCACACACAAAATCTAACACACAAAAAAAAAAACTCACACACAAACAAAAAATTACACACACACACACACACACAAACACTTACACATGCACACTAAAACATACATTAACACAAAAACAAACACACACAAACACACACTAAAAATTACACACACACACACACGTAAAAAAATACACACAAACGATCATAGAAACACAAAAAAATACACACACACACACACACAAAAACTTACACAAACAATATCACATATACATGCACACAAAAACTTACATGCACAAACAAAATTAATATATAAATATAATACACACACGATATATCTCTTACACACACACAAAAAATAAAACACACACACAAAAAAATACTCGACACACACACACACACACACAAACACAAAAAAAAAACTAGCACATGCACACGAAAACTTACATGCACATAAGTACTTACATGCACACAAAAACTTACACACACGCACGAAAACTTACACGCAAACACAAAAACTTACACACACACACACCAAAACTTACACACACACACAAAAACTTACACACACACACACACACACAAAAACTTACACACACACATTAAAACTCAAAACACACACTAAAACTTACACACAAAAGACAAAACTTACACACACACAAAAAATTACACACACACACACAAAAAATTACACAAGCACACGAAAACTTACATGCACACAAA